>NC_031973.2:9129351-9264063 GCF_001858045.2 Oreochromis niloticus
TTTTTGTTTCTTTCTTTTTAACACGTAGGAATGTGAGGATTACACAGACAATATGATGAAGGTGATCGTGATCCACAACATCATGACTGAGGAGGATCCATCAGATGTGTCCATTGTGATTGAGGGAAACCAAGTGATGAAGGGATGTGGAAGCCGAACAACGGAATGTGTACTGCTGATGGGACTGATATATGCCCTCAACCTCGAATATCCGAAGGAGCTGAAGAACACATTTGACACTTTTCAAAAACTTATATGGGAACTTGACGGGGCGAAACTACTGAAAAAGGTCCACGGCCTCAAAAATAACCTTATGCAATGCACACACATTTCCCCTCTTGTTCCAAGAGGATCTTTTGTCCAGACTTGATGGAGTTGTAATTTTTCTTCTGACAGCAAGCACAGATTGAATGTTGGTGTTAGTGTTCTGTTCTATCTATCCATATGTTTGATAACGTACATGCACAGAAACAACCTTGTAGAGTTTCTGTATGTGCTTTTGGCTCTTAAAAATGGACTAAGTGGCCTTTGAAAGTGTTGTCTGCATTAGCTGTGTTGCACTTTATTCTGTGTTTTTATGGAATAAAAACATTGAGGTGATGAACCATCTGAATGTCTTTTTTGGGGGGGTACATTTTACCTTATATGAATAGGTAATGTTTATCAACTGATAATAATTAAATTTTATTAGTAATTATCAGGTATTACCACCTATCAAACAAGAGATAATTTTACCTAATTTCAATCAGTAAGTAGCTGTTGAATATATACATAAATATGGGGTAAATTTTACCCAATTTAATTAAGTATTTCATAGCTTTTTATTAAAGCTATTTTATACACAATATATTGACTTAAATCTACCCCAAAAAAGTCAATGCAAATTGTTACCTCAGATTTATTGGGTAAATTCTATAGATGACTTCTTACAGTGTATAACTCAACTGGGCCAAACACAGCAGCATGGTTCAGCACATCCATCACCTGCTGTGGAAAAACGTGAAAAATGTGCTTGACCTGAAACCAGGTCGCTAGAGTAGATGGATAAAGGGAAAAGAACGAGTTTTCTTTTCTGTTTCTGTTTCCAGAAATACTTACAGTGTAAATGACCACAGTTTGATTGAATCCAAGACCTTCAACAATTTCGTTGTTGACTGACATGTCGATGAACAGCCACTCATACTGTGTGTGCATCAGCCCACGAGACAATTCTGTCACCGTTGAATGGTTAATAGAGTCGTGCTGTAAATACATTTCTTTATCTGAAATGGAATATGAAAATAAATGTGATAAAGGACAAATAATATAAATGTGAGCAGATCAACAAGGAATAGGTGCTTTATTGTTTGACATTTTTTGTAGTGCTCTTTCTGGGGTAAGTGGGTTGACTAAGATTCTGTTGTTCTGCCTGTTCCTTTGGTAATGATGTTAGTGTGATATTATTGAGAAAGTTTCCTATTTCTTTTAAATAATTGTCCTTGTTACTGTTATATAATTCATAGTAAAATTGTCTAGAGGTGTCTCCTGTCGAGTCTTTAATTGTTTTAAGAGAGATTTTTCATTGTTGCATTTAAGCTGTATTTGCCGAACTTGTCATTGTGTTCACAGTGGTTATATTGTAGTCTCTGTAAGATAAATTGTCTTTTAGTTTTTTTGGTGTCTCTAAATTCTTTCAGTGTTTGTTCTATAGGATTAGTTGCATATAAATTGTGTTGTTTTATTTTTTCTTCCAGGATATTTTCTAAATATTTTATTTATTATTATTTTTCCCCTTAGCACCACTTTGGCTGTTTCTCAGATGAGATTTGGAGATGTGTTTATTATTATTAACATCTGTCATCAAAGAATTGCTCGTGAGAAAGTAGTCGATTCGCAAAAATGATTTATGGATGGAGTAAAAGTAGGTATCGTCTTGATGCATGCTCAATCATCCAGGTAAGTAAATCTCCAAAAGTTGATTCGGTTCATCTGGACGTAGCGTACAAACTGGGTGTCATCAGGACCCTACAACAAAGAGCAAACACCATTCCCACTGACACAGCGGCCAGGGAGGCAGAAAAACAGCACATCAAGAAGGCCCTGAGTAAATGTGGTTATCCCAGCTGGACTTTGTCAAAGCTGGAAAGGCGCCAAAAGAAAGCTCCAGCCGATCCAGGAGAGAAGGACAACTGCTGCCTAAGCGAAAACCTGTAGTGATCCCATATGTGTCAGGAGTATCGGAGCAGTTGAGACGCATTTTTTCTAAACACCGGGTCTCTGTGGCTTTTAAACCCCAAAACACGCTGCGCCAAAAGTTGGTCCACCCCAAGGATCGGGTCCCCCGACACAAACAGAGTAACATAGGGTACGCTGTTAAGTGCCAGGAGGACTGCCAGGATTTATACATCGGGGAAACCAAACAACCTCTGGCGAAGCGGATGGCACAACACAAAAGAGCTACCTCGTCAGGCCAGGGCTCTGCAGTCTATTTACACGTACAGGCCAGTGGACACTCATTCAAGGATGAGGATGTACACATCCTGGACAGGGAGGAACGCTGCTTTGAGCGTGGAGTCAAGGAGGCCATTTATGTGAAAAGGGAAAGACCATCTCTGAACTGAGGAGGGTACATCTTTCGCCATCTTACAATGCTGTGATTGCAGCCATTCCCCAACTCTCTGTGAATGGTACTTATGGCCATTGATCAGTGGGCTTTGATCAGTGGGTTTTGATCAGTAGTTGTTGATCAATGGTCATGAGAATTTGCATAATTGTGATGAAGGAACTGACCTCCCAGCTCATTGTTCCTTCAGTGGGCTGGTTTCAGTCATTATGCAAATGTACTGTTTATAAGATTGGGGAAACCTGCAGTCAGCTGAGACTGAAGAAGTCACTTGGATGAGTGACGAAACGTTTCTACCACTGAAAACGCTACGTCCAGATGAACCGAATCAACTTTCGGAGATAAAAGTCGCTATATTCCCTTGTTGACGGGTTTTCTGGCCTCCAACTACCACCAAGACCAATATCTGTCATGTATTGTTCATAGTGCTGTCAGCGTTAATCTCGTTAAAATGACATTAACGCCATAACCGCATTAACGCTGCAAGCTCCTTAAGGTACCAAAAACTAAGTATAAATTTAGAGGTGACCATGCTTTTGCTGTAGCTGCTCCAAAGTTGTGGAATGACCTGCTCTTGCACGTTAGGCAGGCCTCTTCTGTTTCTGAGTTTAAAAGTCTTTTTAAAACATAGTTATTTGCTGAAGCCTTTAGCACTCTTTAAGGTGTTGACTCAACTTGTTTCAACATGTTTTATTTTATTTTATTTTATTGTGTTTATGCTATTTGTATATGTACAGCACTTTGTGAACCCTGGTTTTATATTAAAGTGATTTATAAATAAAGCTGGTATATGGTATGGTATGATTTGGGCCAAATGCCAGTTTTTGGTATGATGTGAGTTTGTTGAGCTGTTTATTGTTGGGTTGATGACTGTTAAAGTTTCCACCTATGATTATGGCAGATGTGGAGAAATCATGTAATGATGTGAAGAAGTTAAGATAGAATGTGTGGTCGGTCATCAGTGTTTGAGCCACAAATGCTTGTGATTGTTATGTTGGAGTTATTAATTGTTCCAGGGAAAATGTCTCACTTTTGAAGCAGATGGAATCTAACGAATCCAGACAGATCCACTCATTGATAATTACTTGTCCACTGTCTCCTAGTTCCACCTCAGACACTCAACCTGACTTTAAAGTTCTTATCCAAACTCAGTAAAAAAAAATGCAGATCAGCTAATTCAACAACAAGAAAAACAGTAATATCACTAAAGTTAAAAGTTTTTGAAATGTTATAAAAACATGCTCATTCTGTTTAGTTGTTGTGTGCAATATTGATTAAATAGCAATTAAATCCCAGCATTTGTATAATGCCTATTTCAAATGTGATTGCTTACTTGCAACATCCACTCTTCCTAATGTGAATTTTTAACAAGATAAAACTAATATTAAACAGAACTGGATCCAGCTTATGTGTACATCTCTCTATAGCAGTTCCAGGGTTTCATGTGAGTCTTTGGAAATTCCCAATTCCTTTTCACACAGTTGTCCAATTCTAACATCATCAAATCAAGATCTTGGTCCAAAATAAGTGCAAATGTGGATGAAAATAAATTTTTTGGCATTGGATAACCTTGCTGAAATTATGCATGACATCATCGAAGCGCAACAGAAAATTAGAGCCCCTCCATTTGGCCCATCAGTGTATTTTAAGATATCTAATGTTGTGCTTTTGAGACCATACAAAGGACATGTAAACAGAAACTGTTATGGACTCACCATCGTGCATGATAGACCTGAAGGAGAGGTTGCAGCTCTGGGTGTCGAAAGGAAATTTGTAAACATGCATCTTGCAGGTGCTTAGCACCACCTGGTCATTCCTGAACCGAACCCAGCCATTTGAGCCAATGCTGAGATATGGACTCGGAGAGGCTTTATCTTTTTCTGTCCTGTATGAAAGAATATGATAGTAATGAAAACAATGTATTATCATACCATGGAAAATAGTTTACATCATGCTATAAATTACTATTTATTATGTCTGCAGTTATATCTTATTATCTTATTATTAAAACCTGCTAGTACTTGGGGTGGAGACATACTGTTGACTAGGCCAGTGGTTTCCTAACTTTATTTGCTAGGCTCCTCTTTATTTTACAAGAAAAGTCCCCCCCCCTTTCTGACACAAACACATCCTCCAACCAGTCTTTGGATCTATTGCAGTAGAGACAGACGTGTTATACTTTATCATTGCTATTGTATGCTGAATCATCTTCCATTATATGATCCAATATGATTTAAAATCCAATCATAATAGATTTTGTTGAAATATATATATATATTTTAAGTTCAAAAGAGAGATGGATCAGTGGGTTTGGGGTGTGGTGTCAGAGGAGGCTGATGCACACAGCTATTCTCCATCCCCTGGTCATACCTTTCCCATTTCAAATGGATGCCGGGACCTGACAAGAGAGCTGCATGTGTTGTGCTGAGCTGGAAGCAGCAACTGGAAAGCTGCACTGGAAAGCCCTGTTGTTGAGCTTTCCTGAAGGCCACATGAAGTAATCTGCATAAAAGGATGTGACGTCTGCGCACTACGTGCCTCAGCATCTGCTTACCTCCCCTCCCTATGTGATTTTAGTTGCAGTCATTCCTACTTTGTTATAATACAGTTGACTGGGGAATAATTAGTAACAAGGAAATTTAATTTAGACTTGCTGAACAAATGCCATCCTATTATGGTACCATTGGATCAACTGAGTTCAGTGATTTGGATGGGCAAATTAATACTTTTGGCAATATAGTGTGTGAACTGCCTGTGAAAGGTGCTTCAAAACAGCTTGAAATGAATTGCCTATAAATTCAACAGACAGCTGATAATTGCTCAAATCGTGTGACTCTGTTTGAATAAAGTTATTTTAAGTAAAAATGGTTATTTCTAACCATGTCTTTGCTATTTTTCCTTCTTCAATTTGTAAATTATTTCATGAATTACAATAAAGAAAACATTTCTGTCACCCTATGGTTTTAAGAGTAGCATATATTTATAAATATATGATTATAAAATGATTATATGTGAGTGTGAGTTTATGGGCATATTGTATATGTCAAACTTACATCTCTTCAATAGTTATATCTGGCATCCACAGTAATGAAGTAGGAATTGTTATATATGTAATTCCACAGAAATCATCTGGATTCCATTCAATGAACTCATTGTGCCAATTCTACACTCAAGGGTACAAAAAGGCAAAGAGATGGGAAGAGATGATGAAAAACAAATAAAATTAATAATTGAAACAAATAATCAGAATTTTAACAATACTGGGAAAACCATATATACCTATGATATATTTAAGAGAAAACTCACCAAATCAACCCAAATGTAAGTAATTAAGGTCTGGTCAATTTCTCTCTGTAAATAAAGAATTTGAACATAGTGTGCTTTTAGGCAGACGCATGTCAAGCTCAACAGGCAGGTTAGCAAATTGCTGGTAAAAAGACAGTTTCTGCTGAAGTGCAAGCTGTCTCCAAGCCAACTCCTCATGCGGGAATATAATTATTGTTATTATTATTACTATTACTACTAATAATAATGATAATAATAATAATATAAAGACATGGACCACACAGAGGTAACTACATATTTCATGTCTGATTGGAAGTGATGGACAGTAGTGCTTCAAAACTTGCCTTGGAATTTTTAAGATTTCTTCAGCATTCAAGTTGTTAGGATGCCTGGGTCGTTGACCCAGGGTTTTGAGTTTATCGTATTGTCATTTCTAGTCTTTGGTTTCTTTGATTTCTGTCTTATGGTTTATGTCTCTGTCTTCTCTAGTTGCTCTGTCTCCCCTGTCAGCTGTATCCCCTTGTCTAGTTCGCGTCTTTGTGTATCCTTAGTTGCTATATCCCCGTGTCCAGTCAGTGTCTGTGTCTGCCCTGGTCCCACGTCTCTGTTCCCTTTGTTATAGTGCCTGCCTGAGAGTCTGTGTTATGTTTCCTGTTTTACTTTGAAAGTCCATGTCTGATGTTAATGTGTCTGGTTTTGCTTCCCCTTGTCTCGTTAAGCCTGATTTGCCCCAGCTGTGTTTCCCTCCTGTTACCCATTCCCTGATTGCTCCCTCCGTGTATTTAAGCCCTGTGTTCTCTTTGGTCTGTGTCGTGATCTACTCTTATCTAGCCTCATTCATGCTGTGTGTTCTGGCTGTCTGCCTGCGTAAGTTTATTTTTGTATTTTCGGGTTTTTGTTACGTTTAGCCATCCAGCAATAAAGCTGAGTTTTGGAAGTACACTTTTGCCTGTCGAGGAGTCTGCACTTTGAGTCCTTTTCCTGCCTGCACACAGCCGTCACATAACAAAAGTAATCCAGTGATATCTGTCATGCATTACCATAGAGTCAAAACTCACAAACTGTATCTCTGTACTGTGTGTCAAATGTATGTCTCAAAAAAAAAAAAAACTAAAACAAAAAATACCTAAATAAAAATGAAACAGCACTGATGTAAGAAACTGTTAAAAACAGAAAAACAGTTTGTGGCAAGAAACACAAGCCAGAGTAAGTAAAAATCATCATCATCATCATCATCATCATCATCATCATCATCATCATACTACTACTACTAATAATAATAATAACAATAATAATAATAATAATAATAATAATGAGTTGTTCTTTTGTGGATGAGTGCTGTAACATTATTTGTTTCATGAGCAAGAAAACACATGCACACACATACAGGCTTGCCAAAGAAAACATTAATTGTCATTAATAAAATAAAAACATGCCCAAACAAATTACCATATCCAAGATGGCATAGAGTTTTACTGTAAGAAACACTAATGTATGATTATTGTTGTTTATAATGGGCCGGCTCATAGTGTACTTAGATTTGTCATAGGACAGATTCAGGTGTTGGTCAATATCCTGAAAATTACAGACTTTCTCCACTTCATCCTCGTTATCTGAAATGATATCAAAACACATTCTCGATCAGAGATTTACTTCAGGAAATAACAATAGGCAATTTCTGTGCTTTCATTACTGATTTTCAATTAAAAACAAAAACAAAACAACAAAAAACCACATTCTCACTGGATGCTTACATTCATCAAAGCTGATGTACATCTGCACTATTGGTGTATTTCTGAGAAGTGGCAGTAGGCAGGTTTCTTTGTCATATGTTTGTATGTTAATACCATTTATTCCTTTGTTAAAAAATACACTTTATAAACTCAGGGACGTAGACATGACAATGGAAAAACAGTAAATATCTCATGTACATACTGTTTTTGCATATCCAAGTTGATTTTAGTCAAATTTAACTGAAATCCACTGAATAAGGTTTGAGAGAATAAATTAATAATACCTCCAGTAATTGTCCCATTGCCTTTTTGCTTATCAGTATTTGGTAGATCTACATTGGAGACATGTCCACCTGACATAAAAGAACATAAAAGAAGTTCAAGTTATACATATGCACCTAAGTTTGTACACAAGTGTTGGTTACAATTATAGATGAACTGAAAGAACACATGATGAGAAAAACAGAAACTTAAAAAACAATCTATTAAATAGAGTTTCCAGCTTACAATTAAAATAAATCAGTGACTCCACCAAATGGAAAGGCACAAACAACGAAACCAAACTCAAGATTTGGAAACAGACCTGGGAATTTTAATGAACAGCAACCGCTGGACACATATAAGCAATAACATATTAGAGTGTCCTGAGGAAACGCTAACGAAAGAACTCATACAGAAAGACACATACTGTACTTGAGATGTCACTTCAACCCTTACAAAGCCACAAGATGATGCCATTTATTTCACATTTGGACATCTTGTGACACTGTGCTTTACAGTGTTCGTACGCTTTTTTCAGGGTCAAATTCAAGCACTTTTTAAGCACTTTCAAGGTCCCTTTTAAAGCTTTTCCAGCCCCCCCCCGCCCAAAAAAAAGAATGCATGTTTCAATGCGCATCACCTCAGTAAGACCATGTGAAAAGACACCTTAGCTCCCCTTTTGTTAAGACATAGAAAAACGCACCACACAAACATACTGCAAAAGGAAACTGTCGCCTTATATACATAGTGTATAAACTGAAAATGCACATTTCACTTAAAAATTAAGATGTGAACAAATCAACTTCTTAGAGATATTCTTCTCCTGTTGAAAAAAAAATAAAGAAATAAGTCTTCTCATCAGATATTGACGCTTCTTTCCTGTGTGACAAAAAAATAGGAGACAGATGTTTGTTTGTTGTTTGTTTGTTTTTTAAGTTAATTCCCAATAAAACTGTTTTATTGCTAACTACATTGCTGTCTGTATTATTGCTGAAGTCCTAAATGATCACCTTTAAAGTGTTTGTGCTAACAACATCAAGTCAGACAGGCATGGAGAACAGCACTGACTGTTTTAGTAGTTTAATGTGTAGGTGGCGATAAACACATTTTGAATGAAAGCCGTGGAACTTTGGTAGCACAGAAACAAGTGGCTATTCTTTGTGACCATATGGATCACTCATATTACCATTATTTCACCCAAAGGTACCAAGTTAATATTCAAAAAAGCTGCAGCAAAACACACAAATATAAACAGTACTTGGTGACAACTTTGCTTTTAGCCGTTAACCCTCCGGGGTCCAGGGTATAATTGGCCGTTTCTAACTACTTTTGATTTGGCCTCTATATTTCACCTTTAAAAACTGTTTATCTTGATAATCTGTTATTTACTCATTTTGACATAATGTGTCAGCACAATTTATCTAAATTCAGACAAAATTTAAAATACCAGTAGAAAGTGATATTTTTGACTGTAAAAACCACAAGCATGTTTAACGAATCATTTTCATAACTTGAAATGCAAATAGAAATTGTACATTTAAAAAAAAAAATATGAACAAGCTTTGCAAACAACAGAGTTATATGGTACTATTTACCTAAAAATGCAGCCAAGGCTCAGATGTTTTTTATATAACCATTCAAACTATTTACAGAACAATCAGGTGCTCTTCGTCAAATAAGAAGGAACACAAATTATTTATGCAATTCCAAAAAATAGTTCGTGTCCACTATAACACAGATGAGAACAGCACAGGGATAAACCTGCAGGTCTGACAGCAGGTGTGTCACTCAGCGTTTACACTGCAACCTGCCTTTGGTGGCTTTAAGGCAGCAACTGTGACGTTCACTAGTAGAACTGACACGCAAAACAAAACAACAACTACACACTAACTACACAAGACAACACACTAACTTGAGACTCCAAACACGATAAACGTCACAAATCTCTCACGTATCAAAACTCTCTCTCTCTTTTTCGCTCACTCTCTCTTCCCTCTCTTCCCAACAACCAAATACCACATGTTACCGTATCATTTTTTGATTGGTCGACATGGTACATTTTTCCACCAATAGGGAAGGAGTGTTTTTTCTTTTTTCACTCACAAGCAAAGCGTGTTTGCTAGCGCTCTCCATAAAAAACGCAGTTTTTACCGTTTCTTCCCGGAGTAAACGCCACTGTTTTATTCAGAACCCCCCCCCAAAAAAACATTGGTTTTACGTGGCCTATCAACACAATTTAAAACCTGGTACATAGTTTGAAGTCCGCACGTTCGACCCAAGTTGAAATGGAGACTCCAGAGGGTTAACCAGAAAGCCTTAAGTTGGCTAGTTATGTATCGGGCTAATGTTTAAAGCTTTCACTTGAGTAAATTAACTCATATTACTGCTAAGTAATGTTAGCTAAGTTCACAGCATATTCCGTAATAGTGCTGCCGTACTGCATCACACTCAGTGCATTTCAATCATTTATCCAGCGAGTTTGATAGCTAACAAAATAATAATCATAATTTTTTTTTAAAATTATTTACTAGGACACACCTATCATGCGACTGGAGAACGCAAACTCCACCATTGTTGTTTTCCATCAAACACTCATTAAAACAGCAACCTACAGGTATGTTAGCGATAGTGGTGGGCGGATCGATCCAAATGTCGATAGTATTGATCCCAAGTCGGGATCGGTATCGGATTGATACTAGCCTGGTTAGATCGATTCTTTACTTTGAGTTCTGCTTGTTTGCTATGCTGTGCTTTCGGCAAAAACGAAACAGCCAGGTCGCTGGACTAGCCGCTCCTGTGTCAGCGGAAAGCAGGCACATTTTGCTCCCCCCGCCCCCCCTCTCTTATGTTTCGGTGTTGCGCTGACAAGTCACGTGACTTAGACACTTTGGGGGTTATTAAGTTGTTTACATATTAATTATATTTTTACCAGTTGTTTTTGTTGTTGAGAATTTTAATTGTAATTTTCGTATTATAGTTTATCAACACTATTTGTTTTAATTTGTTTACTGGTTTGCGTGCACTTAAGATTAAAAAAAAAAAGATCGCCACCACGGCAGACCCGATGGCATTTTCATGCTTCGCCGCATCATTTATTCTTACAATAATCACACGGTTGCTGTAACAGTACATTCAACGGCTGCCGTACACATCACCACCACCAAACCTGCAGCGGCATCGCAGAACACGCCCTGCCACATACCCCCATCGCCCACTTCACCCCACCCCGCGAGCAGGCGAGGGAATCGGCCCGGACCATCGGCGCCCCATGCCCCGGCCCAGCGACGGGGAAGTGTCCACTCTGGCGGTCGCCCGTGCCTCCAGCGGAGGCCTGGTGGCCACCCATATGGCAAGCAGAGGCGGCGGAGCAGGAGTGGAAGTGAGCCGGGGCTCAGAGGCAGCTGGGCAGACGGCCGGCACGCAGGACCATGCAGCCTGCGTGCCGAAGCGGACAGCATGCCGCCCTCAGGCAGGACCCCCGCGCACCTCGCGCACCTCGACCTCCATCTCCAGCTTGGCAGGTCCCGCTGGCGCGCCAGCCTCCGGCTCACCCCGAGCCGCGCGCTGTCCACCCTTACAGTGATCACCCGGTTGCTGTAACAGTAGCCTACATTCAATGGCTGCAGCCCTCCTGCTGCCAGCTGTACACATCAACACCAAAAACAACAACAGCACAAGCAGCGCACAGGTTTTAAGCCGGTGAGGCATGATTGTAGATGCAGTGAAGGTGAGTCCACCTCATCTGCAGCAGCATCGCAGACCACGGCCCGCCACAATAATAAAGCATTTTTTATTTAATTATAAATAAATTATTTCTCCTAATTATGTCCTGCGTTTTAAGTAATTAATAATACAAAAGGAAAAATCACAAAAAACACTTAAGGTCATGAAAATTAACTGCGATTTAGCAATTCAATGAGGCATCCACCTGATTTATTGAAAAGTATTGGTATCGGTATTGGTATCGGCGATACTGGCCCGTATTTACTTGGTATCGGATCGATACCAAAATATGCAGTATCGCACACCACTAGTTAGCGCACTCATCCCGGACTGTCCGAGGGAGGGGCGGGGCCACATATTGAAACAGACGCAAGGCAGCCCAGGCGGGGAAATTTTGCTTTTGCTTTTTGCAACTCATTTTATTTCTCTATCTGATAAGAAAACTATTCAATCAGATAGTTATTTATTGTGAATGAAATACAGTTACATTTTCAAGCACTTTTAAGCACCACATCTGAAATACAAGCACTTTTCAAACCTTGAAAAGACGATATTAGAATTCAATCATTTTCAAGGATTTCAAGCACCTGTACGAACCCTGGCTTAAAAGGGGGATCATCAAAACTGCAAAAAAATTCACTCGTGGTGCAACATTTCCTTTCCAAACAAAACATAGCTCATAAAAGAAACTGTGGGATGGGCAGTAGTAAAACTATGCCAGCTAACAGATACAGTAAACATTAACTTTAATTCAACGACAAACACAATGTTCCATGAGCATGAGGATACATTACATCTAGCCGCATTTAATACACCACAATATATTTAATAATTCAAAATGGCTCATTAAATATACTTTTACATAGAGCTCATTTTACACATAGTTGACTACAAAATAAAAGTACGACAGTTCCAAATACCTTCATACATTGCACATTAACCACACGACTTGCTTTTGCCTTCTTTCAACTACCATCTTTTTCTAATGCACTGTTTTTGTTTAACTGCAATTTGATCACCCCTACTTCTTGCAAAAGCATGGTGTCTACTTCAGCTGTTCCTCAACTGACCCAGTCCCAGCATCAGACCTCTTGCAACACCTGTTTCCCTTCTCATTTCTGCTCTCTACTTCCTATATTTCTCTCCACAGTGGTTTCCCGTCCTGTTTCCGTTGACCAATCCAGTTGATTAGTATTGCGTTGCTAATACAAATAAACAGTTGACTAGGTTTTTATAGTCAGTCTGTCTGTCTGTTTGTTTGTTTTGTGCCATAGTGTCTGCAAACTGTTCCACCAGAAATATTTGGTGCGTTTTATGTTCCTTCAATATTCTTCAACCAGATAGATAAACCAGATCAAATTTATATTACAACTGCTAAATATTTTGACAGGTTTAGTCAGTAAATATAAGATTTCATACCAATTTAAACTACTGAAGTCCTTCAATTCAGATTTCCAAAAGAGTAAATACATAAAATCTAGCCATGTCTGAATTCTGTTAATGAAGGCAAAATTGAAAAAAAAAAAAAAACACACATTGGCGTAAAAAAAACATAATGCATTTAATTGCACTTTACATTCTATGGAAGCCCGTTTCCACCACTAAAAAAAAAAAATCCGTAACTTAAAATTTTGACAAAAGTAACTCGAAATTTTGAGTTAACACTTTTTTTTCCCGAACTTTATTTGAAATTAAAAGGTGAACAGTCAGTCATTCCAGTTCAGTTTGTACAGTAGACATACAGGGCAAATAAGAGTAACAATATACAGTACAATAAAATAAGAAGGATAAATAAATAAAGGAAAGGAAAATGAAAAAAAGAGAGGGATGTGACAGACTTCTTAACAACTTTGTACTTGAAAGTTGTATCTGTGACAGCTCATTCGTTAAACATTTCTGAATGAATTTCAATCAATGATAAACCTTTTTTATTGGAAGTTAATTTAAGAGAGTTTAAGTAATATTCAATTTAAATCAAAAACAAATTAAATGATGGGGTTGAGTTTTGAAATTTACATTTATGTATATGGAATTTCCCTAATAAGATATAAAGATTGACAATAGCACATTTTTTTTCTTTAGTTTCAAAATGAGTGATAATGTTCTTCCCTTCAATTTTGATTTCGTATGTTGTTTTGCACAGTATATAATTTTCAAGCTCTCTCCAAAATGTAGCACTATATGAACAGCCATAAAACAAATGAGTAACACTTTCAAGTTCAGTTTTACAAAAGGTACATTTTCTATCAATGTCACAGAATCTTGAAATGTATGTGTTGGATGGATATATGTTATGTAATATTTTCAAATGTAATTCTCTTACTTTGTTTGTAATACAGAATCTAAAAGGAACAAGCCACGCTTTATCCCAGTTGATATTTTCAAAAATAGCATTCCAAAAAAACTTCCCTCTTGGAGTTATTTTCTTCGCATTATACAAACATTCTCTAATATGTTTATTGGTGCATTTCTTTCTTAAGAGATCAATACCATTTATATAAAGAGTGTTAACGGATGCATGTGGTGCGTTGTGTTTTTTGTAGCTTTTCATCAACTCAGTCAGTCCGCTGGGAACGGACTTTATCACTGAGCTAAAATCTTTAAATTTGATAGGGAATGTTTTTTCTGTAATAAAGTCATTGTAACTAGGTAGTTGGCCTTCAGAGTCAAATAAGTCTTTTAAATAGATTATATTTTTATCAATCCAATTCTGCAAATATAGTGATTTGTTCCTGTTAGTAATACATTCGTTATTCCAGATAATGGATCTATGTGGAGAAAAGGTATGTGAATAACATAATTTCCAAGCCAATTTTGAGTTAACATTGCAAATCAGTAATCTACGTAAATTGCTTCATTTCCTTTTTACCCGGAAGCTGAAGCCCTCAGTTTCAAATGCTACAGCTAAGCTACCGGTATTACAGCCAGTCATGAATGCACAAATTGCTGAGTATTTTCACCGTAACCTTCACAAATGATGAAATCCTTGTGTTATTAGCTGAATCACATGGTGTTACTATCAGCAAACATACTCTTGAAAGCACCAATTTGTTGCTATACGTTGGTAGCTCATGATCTGGTTTTGAGTGCACATTCCTCTGCGCCATATCCTTCCGGCTAACAAGAAAATGACATCAATCACATAGATTACTGATTGGCAGAGCTAACTTGAAATTTCGAGTTACTTTTCTCAAAATTTTGAGTTAATAAGTCGAAATAACTACACCAGGAGCAAGCAAGACTGAGTGTCAGATTTATATTGTTGGATTGTCATTTATGCTTAGAAACATATAATCATATATGTTTAGAGATATATAATCGATTGCATATTGATAGGATGTCTGATCCTTAGTAGTCTGCAAACACTCTGTGTGCATTCCAGAGCACTCTATACACACACATCCTAAGGTCATGAGAGAGGTCGTACCTTCTCTTTCTGATTTATGGTATGGGAGGACACCTACTCTGTATCTGTTTAAGTATAAGAGCCTTTTGTTTAGGTGGTCCGCTGGACTCCTAACACCAGCTTTGGGGAGTCATTCACAGGGTCATATCTTGACCCACACACAAACATATATACACACACACACACACACACACACACAGGGGTACTCTTTGTTCACATGTATGCCTGTGTAAGATGTCATATGTTAATGAACCTGTGAATATTCATGTAACCTCAATAAAGAGCAGTGCTGCGGGGGAGCTGACTGAGAGTGACCACAGTTCGAGCAGCAGGAACAGGGCTCGTCTCAATTATCTCCCTCATGCACGAGATCACACAAAGAGTTCTGCCTGGTGTCCAGTGCTTTTGCCATTGTCGTAGAATTGTCTTGACTGTTCCAGAAATAGGTTTGTGCCTAACATAAACCTAACTCTGGGGTAACAGAAAGAGTCACTCATGCAGAATGTTTCCACACAGTGGAATTCAATGCTGGATATGGTTTCTCGTCTACTAAAGAAGCAAGAGGCTGTTTTTGATGCTTCAGTCAAACAAAAGCACAAGCCAGTCATTATAACTCCATCAGAGTTGGTAAAACTCCAAAAGCTGGTGACTTTCATGTAGCCATTCAGGTAATTAAAACTATTTTTTAACTTACTTCTATAGTTGGCAGTTATTGTGTAGATTAATAATTATTTTCTTGAACTGTCTACTACAGGTTAGTGACTGAGCTTCTTGCAGGTGAGACATATGTCTCATGTTCAGTGTTTTTACCTGCTTTCTGCCACCTGCATCACACCATGGAGGTCTCTGATGATGACTCACACTACATGGTGAAATTCAAGACTGCCTTCTAAAAGGCCCTATCCCAATGTTAGCTACACTCAACCATCAGTGGCTCAAGACCCACAAGACCCACTGTACTTGACCCATGTTTTAAGGATTTAAAGTCTCTTGCAAGGGGAGAGCGAGAAGAGATTTGGACCAGCCTTTAGGCCCTGCTGCAGGAACATTGTAAAGATGCCACCATAAAGGAGCCAGCAAAGACAAAGAGCCTCCTCCTCTCTTCATTGTCTTCAGACTCTGATTTAGATGAGGAAGCCCTGTGTAACAGGGCCCTGAGTTTGTACAGAGCAGAATCAACTATCAGCGAGACAGACTGCCCACCGCAGTGGTAGTCCAGTCGAGCAGGGACCCACCCACAGGTGTCTGTCCTGGCCCGCAAGTGTTTGATTAGTCCTGCTATTTATGTCCCATGCAAGAGACTGTAATATGTGACCTGCAAGTGAGAACAAAAAGGAGAGGTGCCCTGAGCTCTGAAAATGTGAACAGGCTAGTTTGCCTAAGTAACTGGCTGAGAGAGATGGACAGTAAACAAGCAAGGGAGTATTTTGAGTCCAATGGGTTTGTTATGTTTTGTACTAAATTCTTCCATGATCACACTGTTTTAGCCTAGCCTAGCCTTATTATTATTATTTAAAGACAATACCATTTTGAAAATGTACTTACAGTACTTAAAATAGCACTTTATTTTTAAGTCTGCCTAGTTTGGGATAGGGATATTATTTTTCTTTCCCTGTTTTGAATTGAAATGCAGTTTAAATGTAGAAATTAAAAGAGCTTGAGTTTAAAATATTCATGGTCATGTCTATTATTTAATTCTACTGCCCACTAAAACCCTTTTAAATGAAAAAAACATTTGCACTTTGTGACAGATTTTCTTCTGTGATTAAATGCGATTAATCGAGATTAATTAATTAGATTATTTTTTTGAGTCCCAACCCTAATATTTATATATTTTATATAAATAAAATGCTGAAATTACTAACTGAATTAAAATATAATAATGTTTGCTTACCCGTGATTATGAGCAGAAAGAAGAAACCAGCGATCATTGTTGCTTATAGAGATCTGTATGCACCCTTGTCCTCTGTGGGTTCTTAAGATGCTTCTTGCTCCATTTAAATCAATGCCTCAAGAGGGTGGGGCAAATGTAAAAACTGTATCCCTGCCCACCCTCTGCTGCTGTTTGCTAGATTCTTTGGACAATCAAAGGTTGACACTTCACTGGGAACCAGACAGGAATACTTTCTCTCCTATGGGCTCAAAATGTGGTCATAAATATTTTGTACTTGTAAATCAGTTTTCAGGATTTGTATGTGTGTAAAAGGAATTTGTGTGTGTGTAAAAAAGATTTGTATGTGTAAAAAAGATTTGTATGTGTAAAAAGAATTTGTGCGTGCGTAAAAAAGATTTGTATGTGTAAAAAAGATTTGTATGTGTAAAAAAGATTTGTGTGTGGACTTAGCCAAAAAAAACCCTGCAAGTCACAAGTACGAATTTTGACCCTATTTTTCTTCCTGTCATCTGATTGGTCAATGTCATGTCAATCACAAATGTAACAATCCAATCAGAGAACAGATGGGTTTGGCTGTCGGAGGGGCACTTTTTTTTTTACACACACACAAATTCTTTTTACACATACAAATCTTTTTTACACATACAAATCTTTTTTACACACACAAATCTTTTTTACACATACAAATCTTTTTTACACACACAAATTCTTTTTACACATACAAATCCTGATTTACACATACAAATCCTGATTTACAAGTACAAAACTGATTTACAAGTACAAAATATTTATGACCACATTTTGAGCCCATATCTCTCTCCTTGTGTTTGAATGTGTGTGTGAATGGGTGGATGACTGGATGTGTAAAGCGCTTTGGGGTCCTTAGGGACTAGTAAAGCGCTATACAAATACAGGCCATTTACCATTTACCATCTTCTTTGTCCATTTGTTGCAGCAATACAGCAGAAGACAAGAATTCACAAGACAAAATTAGTCCCATGCAAATTATTTATTATATCTATCAGATTCACATAACTCATTACAAGAAACTTTCAGTATAATCAATGACTTCTCCAAAATCTCAAAAGCCCCTTTAACATGCAAAGCAGTACATTGTGCTCTGAAACCTATTATTTTCTATTGCTTGCTCCATCCTAAACCAGTTACCAAATGAACCAATCATAGTGCGACGGAAATGCAAACATGCCAGCAAGGGGTACTCATCCATGTCGCGGTAAAGGTTCGACTGGGTGAGCATTTTACCACTTTTACCACTGTGCAGTATTACTTCACCGCAACCAATAGAGACAATGTCTAAAGTCATGCCAAGTTCAACCACACAATGCATGAAAACATGGAGAAAAGCTGATTCTGTATGTATCAGAGTTTAGAGTTCAGATGAGAAAGAAATAAAATGACAATGAGAGAAGCTGCAGCGAAAGATACATTTTGGGCCATTTGCTCCAGCCAGCAGTCAGGGCAGTGCATCTTGCTTTTTAAGTGAAATACCCTTAAATACACAATAAACTGGAATAAATCAGCCATAATGTCACTCTCTGAGAATGCAATATCCAGGTCAGGACCCTGCTCTCCTTCTTCACATTGGCAACAATAAATATTTAAGCATAAATATTCCCCCAGAGTTTAATCCCAGTTACATCCCTGTTAAAAAAAAAGGCCCTAACCCTAAAATCCTACCCCAGCCATATTATCTATTCTCAGTACTCCTAGTTACACCAACATAAAACTGGTTTAAATAAATTCATTAACTACAAAATTCTACTAGGAAAAGCAAAAAACCCCAAACTGCCATATCAGCACTACAAAACAAATCACATAGTGAATGAAGTTGAAGCACCAAACTTTTAATACTAATCAACCACAATATTTAATGATGAATATTAAAGGACAATTATAACAACTCACAGATACAGATAGAACTTAATCAACAGAAAAATATTTCAATTTACTAAGATGCTCTTTTTATACCGGTGTGACTGAACTGTTGCCAGAAAGTGTTCCCCCAGTTTTTTTCTTTTGATTACCACTTTTCCAGCCTTTTGTTGCACCTTTCCAACTTTTTAGACACGTTGCTGCCGTCATACTCAAAATTAGGTAATGCTTTTTTATAAAATTTGTATTTTTTCTGTTTAGATATTTGAAGAGTTCCATTTTCTATTGTGCATAAAAGGAGTTTTCTTTATGAAATTAAGAAATCATTGCATTCTGTTGTTCAGATTTTACACAGCATCCCAATTATCTTATAATTGGTTTTCGATACTGATGGAAAATCATCAGTATTGATGGAACAGTCCCTAAGGAACTGCCATGTACAGAACTTTAAAAGGGATCAGTTCAGACATTTTCTGGCTCCACTTAGCTCACTGTGGACAACTTTCCATAAGAACAAAATAATCTTTCTTTATTTTCTTTATTTTTTGCTTTTGCTTTGCTCCTGCTGACCTGATTTAATAATATCTTCTGAAAGGAAAGTCTAAATGTGGCACTATGGTAAATATAAAGATATCAAAAATCACTGATCAATGGCCATGAGTACCATTCACAGAGAATTGGGGAATAGCTGCAATCACATTATAAGATGACCATTGATCAGTGGTCTTTGATCGATGAGCTTTGATCAGTGGTTGCTGATCAATGGTCATGAGAAATTGCATAATCAAGATTAAGGAACTGACCTCCCAGCTCATTGTTCCTTCAGTGGGCTGGTTTCAGTCATTATACTGTTTATAAGATTGGGGAAACCTGCAGTCAGCTGAGACTGAAGAAGTCACTTGGATGAGTGATGAAACATTACTCCCACTGAAAATGCTACATCCAGATGAACAGAATCAACTTTTGGAGGCCATAGAACAGTATTCCAACATGATAACAACCCCAAACAGACCTCCAAAAGGATGAGTGCCTTGCTTAATAAGGCACATACAGCAATCTACATGACCTGTCAGTCACGTAGATTGCTGTATGTTTACAGCAATATATCTCTGTAAACATATATTGCTGAGACAGCACTATGAGACAAAACATCAGGATAAGCTGAAAAACCTAAATGCGCAGCAGAAAATACAGGAATTAGAAGAGCTAAAGAAGAATCTGACATTTCAGCAGATGTTTTTCACCAGAGCAAAATCACAAAGTGAAGCTGTTGTGAAAGCAAGTTTTATTTTGGCAGAGCAGAGAACCAAACCTTGGAACACCTCGTGTTATCCTGCTATAGAACGGTAGAGATTAGACAGGAAATGGCTAAAGTGGGCTTTGATATTGACAAAAATATAAAAGCTATTAAGTATGGACTGTTTAAGGAAAAAATGTATGATAATAAAAGTCGTCTTTTTTGGCTGCTCATGTGCATTATCAACCCCCACATTTGGAAAACAAGAGCCAAGGTGGTCATAGAACAAAAGATGATCGGCAGTGTGGCTGTTTGCAAGAATATTTTTGCAGATTTGAGAAGGAGGAAAACTCTAGAACAGAAGAATAATAGTCCTTTACCTTGGTATCTTTTAAAGATATGATTAATTTTAAAAAGGCTTGAGTATGGTTTTGGTGTTATTAATTGATATTTATCTGTGTTCTTGTAAATTTACTACTTATTGGCATGTATTTTTGAAGTAAATATTGTGTGTTGTTTTTTGATATGTATTGCCATGAATTTGGAAAAAATGGAGAGAGCCAAATCAGCCCAGTCATTTACTGAGGGAGAGTTTCTAAATAGCTGCATGATGAAGCTGTGCAATGTCTTGTCTCCAGACAAAACGCAGATTTTGGCAAAAGTGAGCCTGAGCAGAAATACGATTGCTGTTTTGTGAGATGGCCACTGATTTAAGAACACAGTTGTGTGAAAGAAGCAAAGACTTTATTGCATACTCTCTTGCTGTGGATGAAAGTACAGACATTATGGACCTTGCACAGCTGGCCATCTTCATCCGTGGAGTGGACTCCAATTTGTTCGTTACAGAGGAAATATTGGACATTAAATCGACGCACGGGACAACGAAAGGAAAATACATTTTTGAAAACGTATGTCAAAGTGTAGCGACATGAAACTGCCCTGGGACAAACTTGTTGGAGTTATAACAGATGGAGCGCTGGCAATGTGCGGTGAAAAAAGTGGACTACTTGGCAGGATGCGAGTAACTGGTGAGTTAACAGCATATCACTGCATCATGCACAAGGAAACGCTGTGTGGTAAATTCCTAAAAATGGAGCATATAATGAGTAACGTAACGCAAAACATAAATTTTATCCAAGCTGAAGGTTTAAATCACCGTCAATTTCACTCTTTCATGTAGGAAATAGATTCAGAGTCCTTATCATACAGAGGTCCGTTGGCTGAGTTGGGGAAAAGTTCTTTATAGAGTTTTTGAGCTCAGCAAAGAAACCTGTCAGTTCATGGACATGGCATGTATCATGTGGGAAGGCATTTCAAGTGAAGCTGCTCCTATGGGAGTCACAAATGCACCACTGCAACTTGCCTCACTTTTCCCATTGCCAAGTAATGTTGAACCAAGTCGGCACAACAGTGTTCCCAAATGTGCACTTTTCTGATAAACCGAGCGCACTGAGTTCGCACGGCGCTTTGGTGACTTTGGAGCAGAAAAAGACCATTTTGAACTGCTTCGCAACCCATTTACAGTTGACGTGGAAACTGCACCTGTGCAGATTCAGATGGAGCTGATTGAGCTGCAGTGTAATGGGACACTCAAGGCAAAGTACGAGACTGAAGGGCCCGCACAGTTCATTCGTTCCATACCTGAAGCAATACCCCAGCTCTGTCTACATGCGGCTTGAACCTTGTGTATGTTTGGTAGCACACATCTGTGTGAGAAGCTGTTTTCCGTGATGAAGATTAACACAACAACGCACAGGAGTTGTCTCACTGATGAACACCTGCAGTCCATCCTGAGAATCTCTACAACACAAGACTTCACACCAAACTTGAACGAACTTGTTGCTAAAAAAGATGCCAAGCATCCAGCTCTGACAAAATGGCATAAGAGCAAAGAAAACTGAATCTTATGATTTGTTGTTCTTTTAATTTTTGCTTGCAGAAATTTTATTTGTTTTCATTTTTTTTTTTTTTTTTTTGCATCATGTTCATATTTTGAATTCGTATCATTTTGACAGGAGATACTCTTATGAAGAGCAAAACATTTTTTTTAATTTTTTATAAAATGGCATAACAGCAACAAAATCTCATTGTTTTGATTTGTTGTTACTTTACCGTTTACTTAAAAGCACAATTTTCATTTATTTTTACTGGGGTTTTGGCAGCATGTTCATATTTCTTACTTGCATAAATTTGACAGGATATATTTTTATGGAGAGCAAAATATTTAAAGTCAAAGTTAAACTTTAATTGTTCTAAGTTTATTTATTCTGGAATAATATTTTTGTCTGTTTTTATTCATATTTATGTTTAAAAAACGTTGTTTTAGCATGTTCAATAAATGTTCATCTTGTTTGGCCCACGACTTAAAGTGTGCCTTGAGTTTCGGCCCCCTGTGCAATTGAGTTTGACACCCTTGATTTAAGCTGTCTGAATTACTGCAGGGGATGATGGAAATTCTGTGATGCAGTGGCTACTTAAATAACAATTATTATTAATATTATTATTATTATTATTAGTAGTAGTAGTAGTAGTAGTAGTAGCTCAAGCAACAAACAGACATTCATGTCTTGCATTTTTCTAAGAGGATAACAGAACTTCCTGTAATCATCCAAACAACCATTGAAGAGCATTTATGATACATTAAAATGTAAAAGTATTTGAATTCACAACAACCACTCAGGGCTGATGTTCATGCTGTGTGTTTGAGATATTTATGTAAAGCGACTTGAAAACAGCAGTAATTGCAGTATATAGATGTTCATAATGTATCTGGGAAATCATTTCCTCACTGGCTCGGGTAAAATCAGGATGTGGGTAAATGCTTTTTACATGTTTGGATCTTTATTTTCAGCATATTGAGATGTAATAAGTGCTCCATCAGTAGAGGGAGTGAGGCTCTGTTTGGAAAAGGTGATAAAGTTATTAGTGATTTCTTTTTGTTGTTGTCTACTGTCTGTCTATCTGTTCAGATCACTTGTAAGTCCCGTGTGTGTTCTCCTCACTTCTTAAATCACTTTCCATGTTTGTTCCTAGGTTTCTGTTCTGGACTTTGTTTGGATTTGCTTGGTCCCACTCGTGCTGTACTGACAGACTTTGTTACCTGGTCAAAGTGTTTTCCAAATTGCTTTTGTGTTCTCCACTTGTGATATTTTCAGTTTTGTCAGACAATTAATCTTCACCTCAGTTATCTAAGTACCATCTACACCAGGGGTGGGCACCGAGGGCCGGTGTCCCTGCAGGTTTTACATGTGTCCTTGAACCAACACAGCTGATTTAAATGGCTAAATTATCTCCTCAACATGTCCTGATGTTCTCCAGAGGCCTGGTAACGAACTAATAATGTGATTCAGGTGTGTTGACCCAAGGTGAGATCTAAAACCTGCAGGGACACCGGCCCTCGGGGCCTGGAATTGCCCACCCCTGATCTACACTCTGCCGCTACCTTTTAGTGCTGATATTTGTTGTACCTCACAAGTATGTTTGAAAATGTGTACAATTCTGCCATGATATTTAGCCGTTTAGTGACCATCATCAGAGCAAAGATCCCAATGAGGTAGACCGCTGAAGGCAGCAGGATGATCACTATTGTGGACAAATTACCATTTATTAAGACAGTATGAAGTATTCAGTGAAGGCAAGACTTTTTGTGCTTCTTTACCTATAAGTGGGATCCTGTTTGATGTTGCAGGCAGAATTTTATTAAGGATGAGCTGTAACACTGTGACGGCAAGCAGAACAGTGACCTTAAAGCTGAGCTTCTCCCCCTGCTGTCTGAGATCAGGAAGGAGGCCAAGTCCAAAGACAAAAAGAAGAGGACAGACAGCAAGAAGTTGACAACATAGAGGAGCGATCGCCTCTTCATGGTGATCTGTAAAAATCTGGATTTAGTTCAAATCGCTGACAAGCTCAAACACAACTGAATAAAGTGTGCAGTAAACCTAAAAGATGCATTAGGTAAATGTGCCATATTTACAAAGCAGTAAAATATAATTAAGCAATACTAAGGAAAACTACAAAGATATAAAGAATAGAGGCAATAAGATAAAGTAAGAAAAAATACAACAAGTCGGGATAGAGTGAAACAAGAAATTCTGGTCACTGTACTGAAAATCATAATGCCAAGTTACTTTCTGTTTTTGTGTAGAAATACATACAGTGTAAATGATGATGTCTTGGCCAACTAAATCACTGGCATTGTTGGCAGTGACTGTCATGTTTATAAACAGCCACTCATATTGTGTCCGCATCAAATCACGAGACCACTCTGTTGCTTCTGTAGAGTTGTCACTTGGCTGCAGCCGAATGTCCTGGGCTAAAGTGAAAATGATGGCTCGACTTTCTGGAAAGACGTGTTCTATCTATGTCTCTGTATGTGAGTATATTTATACTTACATTTCTTCAATGGTGAGATTTGTCTTCCACAAAACCTCAATAGGTAGAGAAACATTTTTAATGCCAAAAAACTGATCTGGATCCCAGGAAATATATTCATTGTGCCACCTCTGCCAATGAAACAAAATGAAGGAAAGGTAAAAATAAGGGCAGAAAGATAAAAGACTGTTCGTTGTTCAGTTTTATGCATCATCTATTGGCAGAACTCACCATCACAGTCCAAACATAAGGAATAAACTTTTGGTCTTTCTCAACCTGTAAAAAAACAGATATGTGACAAAATCATTCTTTGGTTGTTATTTAGAACTCTTAATGCCACTCAGTAGTGTAATAAATCCCTTTGTGTCTCTCACCTGAGGCTTCCTAAGTACTATTTATTTAATGGCAAGATGCTGTTCAAACCTCTGATGTATATGGCACCAACAGCTCAGGCTACTTTGGGCTCAAAGGGAAAGCTGTGGTCTTTCTAAGTACTTGGTGGGTGTACATGCTATAACTGCTCCTGAGCTTTGGAAACCAAAACCTGAAATGTAACCCCCTCTAAAATCTCAGATTGCATTAATGTTTGTGCGTGGACCAAACAGCTGAGATATTGATGAGCAGGTTTGTCAACTGTATAATTTTGAGTGTGTCAGGTGGATGGTGAAAAACCAGCTTTGTCAACAATAACTATTCTTGACGCTTCACTTTGGTTTGGTTTGCTTCTTTGTTTTTTTTATGTAAAGTTTTGAAACATTATTTAATTATACTTGATATTTATGTGGTAGGAATCAAATAATTTGTAATGTGTTTTGATACAAAGTTTTAGTTGGGTATTTGTCTTATTACATTTAATAGTTCATTTTATTTGTATTAATTTTAAGGTTTTTACTGAAGTGTTTTTTTATTGTATAGATTTATCAATTATATTTGTATTAGTATAACTTGAATGCTAAAGATGTGTTTTTATGTCATTCTATCTTTTTGACCTGCCCAGGGCCTGCAGATCGAAATTACCTAGCAGTTAAATTTGGTACAATTGATCTTTTCTCTTAGGAGATCAATGTTTTCTTTTGTTTGTACATGGTCCCTGACAAATAAAGTTGAAATAGAAATAAAATTAAATAGGGGTGAGACTGGATTAAAAACATTAATCTAATTAATTAGAGGCTTTGTAATGAATTAATCTCAATTATTCGCATTTTATCACACAAGAAAATTCACCCCAAAGCGCAAATGTTTTTTTTAATTTAAAAGGGTTTTAGTGGGTGGCAGAATCAAATAATAGACAACGACATGGATATTGTAAAGTCAAGCTCTTTTATTTCTGAAAAAAACACCCAAATATTTAAACTGGATTTCAATTCAAAACAGAGAAACAAAAATAATATCTCTGGGCAAAATTGGGCAGTACTTTAGGTACATTTTCAAAATGGTATTGTCTTTAAATAATTAATAATATAAAGTTCTACATAACCAGAGATGGTCAGTAATGCGTTACTGTAATCTGATTACTTTTTTCAAGTAACGAGTAAAGTAAGGGATTACTATTGCAAAAACGGTAATTAGATTACCATTACTTTCCCGTAAGCACGCTGCGTTACTGTGTTACTAAAACCGTGATTTTTTTGCGAGAATGTCTCATGACAGTGACGTAAGCGAGTGCGACGTTCATGACAACAGCTGTGTGCAGATCAACAATGGATAATATATCGAGTGCGGGAGAGAGTATGAGCGTGCAGCGTTTAAAGCGTGGAAGTACTGACCTTATTTTGAGTTTGAGTCCATAAAAAGTGACAAAAACATTAGCGTCCATTGTGCGTGGGAAGAAAACTTCTTTTTACAGCGAAAAAAACCCCTAAACTTCCAAGCAAGCACTGAGTACGCTACCACGTAATTGGAAATTCACAGAGAAACTCGCGGATTCTTCCACTGACCGCTGCGGCACACCTGCACCAGGGCAAACCTCCGCCTACCCCACTCCTGCTTTACAGGTGAAAATAGAGCAACAGGACTGCTAGTCTTTGATTTTATTTATTTTCTGCTGTGTTTTACTTGCATCTATTTGAAAGAGTGAGTGTAAACTAGAGCAGGGCGATATGACCAAAAATATTCATCATGATATACATTTGAAAATTTGCGATAACGATATAACTGACGATATAATTGACACTAGACAAAATACTTTACAACTCCACAACTTTATTAGTGCAAAAAAACCCCATCAATGTATTTTCACTTAAACAAGCAGCTGTTTTTTATGTGCATTAAAGTTATATAAAAATGTAACAGTGCATATTCCTTGCTGACAGTTTAACCAAAAGGCATTTCCAGTGGAAATTGGCCGACATATCCTCAGCATAACCATGTATAATATCCACAAAACTTAAAAAGAGGTTATACACACACACAATACGGTAATATTATGTTGAAGCACAGTACGTATCACTCCACGAGGCGCCTGCCTACGATAGCCGTAATGCTCCGACAATCCATCAAGTGGTGCGGGTTCGTAACTTAGCAAAGTCGTACTGAAACATTTGACAGATTTTCGAGCGCCGTGTACCACATAAAATCGTTTCGAGGTCAGTAAACACAACCAGAATTCATACATAAGGCACACAGGATTATAAGGGGCACTGTCGATTTTCAGAAAAATCAAAGGATTGATTTTAAGTGTGCCGTATTTTCCAAAAAAGACGGTAATAACGACGGCCCGCTAGCATGCGCTACCAAAAATAGTGCTTTGTTGTGTATCTGACGGACGAAAGCTAAACCAGTTCCACACCACTGAAGTTGCACTTTTACAAACCAATTCTGGTTCATCCGTTTCATTTAACGATCCACTTTCGCTCCTCTCATTCTGCGTCGCCGCCATGTGTGTATGTAAACATAGGCACTGCGCATGCGCGTTTTACCCATATTCTATCGCGATATTTCATTTTCCTATCGTTGCCCAAAATTACACCGGTATTACCGTGAACGGTATGATATAACCCAGCCCTAGTGTAAACACAAAAAAATATTTTATTTTATGTGCTGGAATGTGCAGAAAATAGGTTTAAATGTTAGACAAATTTCTTCCAGTCAGAGAATGTTGCATATAATTAAATTTTTGCTTGATGCATAAAGTTACAAGATTAAAACTAATAAAACAAGTTTGATGGATGGATTATGTAGAAAAAGTAGAAATGGGCTAAAAGATAATTGCTTTATCATCTATTCAGGTTGTAAATCGTGTTTTTAAAAAGTAACTAAGTAATTAATTACTTTTGAAAATAAGTAATCAGTAAAGTAACGGGATTACTATTTTGGGGAAGTAATCAGTAATTAGTTACTGATTACTTTTTTCAAGTAACTTGACCAACACTGTACATAACACACACACACACACACATAAAACATATTAAGGATTGTACAACATAAAACTGTTGTTGGAACCATACTGAATTTCACCAGAGAAACATACACACACACACACACATATATGAAGAGAGAGAGAGAGAGAGAGAGAGAGAGAGAGAGAGAGAGAGAGAGCGAGAGTAGTATGTAAAAGGCTACCAAACAGCCATTATAATTCGTCATACAACAATTGACATTGACTAATTAATATTGTGCTGAACACAGTCCAAAAGATTCAGTAAGCTACATCAGAGTCTACTCTTTACTATCATAGCCAAGTGACACTTCACTATCCCTACTAATTGATGTTATCTTGTTGTATCTCTGTTGTGGTCAGTGCTATCCTCAATGCTGTTGCATGCTGGGGCAGCAGGTTGTTTCTCATCACCTGTTCAGCTCTGATGATTCAGTAAGGACATCTCCTGGTTTCATCTTCATGTTTCCCTCTCGCCACATATCCAAACCGATATCATGACCAGCAGCTTTTACAGCTGTGGCTCCAGCAAACATCAGCTGATACTAGAAATTAATATTACATAAATTCTAACAACAGCTGATCAAGCTTAAACGTGCTGCTGTTGTGTAGCGCGACCTCCGCTGGTTTCCTCTTTCTGGCGCAAAGTGGATGATAAACAAGCAAGAGAGACGGGACTTGCGTCAGAAAAGCCGATCGCCTGATCATTGATCAGTTTCATGATTGTGGTAGCAAAAGGAAAGGGAGGGTGAGAGGATGAGAGAAGAAGAGACAGCTGACAGCAAAGACAGAATAACTCCAGCTTTGTGTCTTTTTCCATTCCAGCTGAAGTACGGGACAAACTGCGTTCCTTTTCAGGTCAATACGAATCGCGTAATATTTTCTCTGAATATGAGATGATTAGTTTTTTTCGGGATGGGTGGAAACTCTAATAACTAACCTTATAAATAAAATAAAGTTCAACATCAGTAACGTCATAGCACCCGCCCAGCTGTATATAAACTTCATCATGCTAGCTAGTACGCAGTATGACTTATTGTAACTGACTGTAAAAAGTCAGCATAACGAAAATAAACTACAACTTAACTTGGTTTATATCTGACCCAGATAGACAGCAGGTCAAAACTTCTTACCTTAAGTTCAGTTCACCTGACACTCGGACCGGCGGCCGCCTCGGGTCTCTGCTCCTCCTGCCTCACCTGTTTTCTTTGAAAGTAAAATCTCAGCCCACACAAATATATCAACAGCAGTGATCACAAAACGGTGTATAACTGAACACAGTAGTGAGATCTTTAACCAGGTCTTCCCATTAACACCTGACCTGTCCAGAGGTTCAGTCAATGAGCTCGTCAATAGCTTCAATGCTAAAATGTTAAATGTAATGGACACTATTGCTCCCATTAAGGTGAAGGTTATCTCTGGAAGGAAAAAGTCTCCATGGAGAAACTCCACACTGGTGAAAAATGAAAAAAGAGAGTGTAGGAAAGCTGAGCGCAGATGGAGAAAAACAAACCTCCAGGTTCATTATGACATCTATAAAGAGAAACTTCACAATTATAACTTACAACTGAGGAGTGCAAGGAGGTCCTACTTCTCTGACATCATCACCAAAAACAGTCATAACGCTCGGGTCTTATTTTCTACAGTTGACAGGCTAACAAACCCTCCTGTGTCAGTGGCAGCTGAACTTCATTCGACCATGGCCTGCAATGACTTTGCCAAATTCTTCACAGAAAAAATCCAAAAGATTAGACAAGCAATTAATACATCAACAGCTGATCCAGGAAATGTACTGTGTCCACCGAAAAACCGTTTAATGTCAGGGCTCTGTGTGCGGGTAGGTGAGGATGAGGATCCAAATGCAGGACTCGAACACAGGATTGTAACTCAAAACCCTCAGCTTTATTGCTGGTACGGAAACCAAAACATGAAGTGACCACTGAACACGGAGAACCAAAACACACAGGCATAAACTGATGGTACGACGCGACACCGAGCATGGGAAAACACAGGGCTATATACACAGGGTAGTAATGAGGGAATCGGCAACAGGAGGGAGACACAGCTGGGAGAGATCAGGGCTAACGAGACAGGGGGAACAAAGCTGCACACAATAACATAGGACAAGACTTTCACAATAAAACAGGAAACGAGAACACTACCCCAAGACGCAAACGTGACACTGAGAGACAGACAGAATGACACATGGAACCAGAACTAAACTAAACGTGAGATACAACCGAGAACTCCTTAACACAAATAAACAGAACATGAAACTCTAATAATAAACATCATAATCATCATGATTATCACCACCACCACCACTAGTCTTACAGGGAAAAAATCCATCATTCAAAACATAAGAATCTCAAAATACTGGGTCCAACGGACCCAGAACCGTGACATTTAAACACCATGAAACAGTTTCACCCTATTAACAGCAAAGACCTGGAGGACATCTTAGGTCAACTGAACTCCTCCTCTTGCTGTTTAGATGTCCTGCCAACAAGTTTTTTCAAAAAGGTCTCAAAGACTTTGGAGTCAGACCTGTTACAGATCGTCAACTTTTCTTTAATATCAGGTGTGTTTCCAGAATCACTAAAAACTGCTGTAATTAAACCTATACTGAAAAAGGACAATCTTGACAAGACACAAATGAATAACTACAGGCCGATCTCAAATCTCCCATTTTTAAGTAAGATCATTGAAAAAGCAGTTTCTCAACAGCTCAATTACTTCCTAAAACAGAATAACTGCTATGATGCCTTCCAGTCAGGGTTTAGACAGAACCACAGCACTGAAACCGCTCTGACCAAAGTGTTTAATGACATATGTCTGAACACAGACAGTGGAAGAATGTCAGTCTTAGTTTTACTGGATCTCAGTGCAGCATTTGATACAGTTGACCACAACATATTACTCAAACGACTGGAGAACTGGGCAGGTCTTTCAAGAACTGTACTAAACTGGTTCAAAACATACTTAGAAAACAGGAAGTACTTTGTATCAATAGGTAACTTCACATCTGAGCAGACAAGTATCACATGTGGAGTTCCCCAAGGTTCCATCTTGGGACCCCTTCTGTTTAACATTTACATGCTCCCACTGGCACAGATTATAAAGAACAACAAAATAAATTATCATAGCTACGCAGATGACACACAAATATATATCACAATGTCACCAGGAGACCGAGGCCCTGTACAGGCTCTTGGTAAATGCATTGAGGAAATTAATGACTGGTTGTGCCACAATTTTCTCCAGCTAAACAAAAATAAAACTGAGGTAATAGTCTTTGGTGCAAAAGAAAAATGATTACAGGTCACCAGAGAACTTCAATCTATACACCTAAAAACCACAAACCAGGTGAGAAATTTGGGTGTAGTGATGGATGCAGACCTAAACTTAGAAAAACACATTAAGACAATAACAAAATCAGCTTACTATCACCTCAAGAATATTTCAAGGATAAAAGATCTGATGTCTCAACAGGACCTGGAAAAACTAGTCCATGCATTCATCTTTAGTAGGCTTGATTACTGTAACAGCATCTTTACAGGTCTACCTAAAAAATCAGTCAGACAACTACAGCTCATTCAGAACTCTGCTGCTAGAGTCCTCACTAAGACCAAAAAAGTGGACCACATCAGTCCAGCTCTGAGGTCTTTACACTGGCTGCCTGTCCGTCAGAGGATAGACTTTAAAGTTCTGATGCTGGTCTATAAAGCTCTGAATGGTTTAGGACCAAAATACATCAGTGACCTCCTGACCCAGTATGAACCTTCCAGATCCCTCAGGTCATCTGGATCCAGTCTGTTATCAGTCCCCAGAGTCAGAACCAGACACGGAGAAGCTGCATTCAGCTTTTATGCTCCTTATATCTGGAACAAACTCCCAGGAAGCCTCAGATCAGCTGAAACACTCAGTTTATTTAAATCCAGGTTGAAGACTCACCTGTTCTCAGCTGCATTTGAATAAAGCACCAAATCCACACTTAAGTTTAAATTTCAAAACCTACTTTTTAACTACTGATTTTATCTACTGTTCTGATTTTATCTACTGTTTTGATATTTGATTTTATATACTGTTTTGTTTTGTTTGTTTGTTTGTTTGTTTGTTTGTTTGTTTGTTTGTTTGTTTGTTTGTTTGTCTTAATCAAATTTAAATCATGGTTTTTATTTGTTTTTGTTTTTAATGTCTCTGTAAAGCACTTTGAATCACCTTGTTGTTGAATTGTGCTATATAAATAAACTTGCCTTGCCTTGCCTTGCCTTTCCCTCATCCACCTGCCAGCGTGTTGCACCTGCTGGCCTCCACCACTTGCTAATATTACTGCTTCTGTGGAAGCTCCGCAATAGCCACTACCAAACAACAATTGAGTTATTTTTACACTCCGGCCAGCATCCTGCCAATCCACCACCTTTCAGTGTTTATACCATTACGAAAAAAAAACCCGGAAAAAAACCCCCAAAAACCATCGGCCCATAAAAACGAAAAATCACCATCGGCCCACCGGGCAAATGCCCGGTATGCCCGATGGCCATTCCAGCTATGACTGTAACCCACATAATTTCCTTAGGGATTAATAAAGTATTCTGATTCTGATTGTTTCAGGATGACCTGCCATTATCCAATGACACATCTGCTTACCTGTATCTTTTGCTCGTTTCTCCTCTTCTTTTCTCTTTTCTTAAAACTGAGCACCTGATGGCTTTGAACTTTTCTTGTCCATCTTCCATTGGTTTTAATTTTGCACTCCAGTATGAACACCCATCCCCCAACCTGAGGATCACCACAACATAACCTAATAAACCTACACCTTAGTTCACAGAATCGCTTTGTCTAAGGTGTATTTCTGGGATTTTGCACAACCCAGGATTCAAATCATGAATACATAATAGGCTTGCATTTACAACATTATGAATGAAATGTGCTCTATTTGGAAGCAGCCGGCTCTCCTCCCCTTTTGACAGGTTGTGTGTGAGACTTTAAATCATCAAACATATACATTTTAAATTGTTATTAATCCCTTTACCCCTAGTCCTAAAGGCAAGGCAAGGCAAGGCAAGTTTATTTATATAGCACAATTCAACACAAGGTGATTCAAAGTGCTTTACAGAGACATTAAAAACAAAATAGATAAAAAGCATGATTTAAAATTGATTAAGACAAGCAAACAAACAAACAAACAAACAAAACAGTATATAAAATCAAAAATCAAAACAGTAGATAAAATCAGAACAGTAGATAGAATCAGTAGTTAAAATGTAAGTTTTGGAATTTAAGCTTAAAAGTGTGGATTTGGTGCTTTATTCAAAAGCAGCTGAGAACAGGTGAGTCTTCAACCTGGATTTAAATAAACTGAGTGTTTCAGCTGATCTGAGGCTTTCTGGGAGTTTGTTCCAGATATAAGGAGCATAAAAGCTGAATGCAGCTTCTCCGTGTCTGGTTCTGACTCTGGGAACTGATAAAAGACCGGATCCAGATGACCTGAGAGATCTGGAAGGTTCATACTGGGTCAGGAGGTCACTGATGTATTTTGGTCCTAAACCATTCAGAGCTTTATAGACCAGCATCAGAACTTTAAAGTCTATCCTCTGACGGACAGGCAGCCAGTGCAAAGACCTCAGAGCTGGACTGATGTGGTCCACTTTTTTGGTCTTAGAGAGGACTCGAGCAGCAGAGTTCTGAATGAGCTGTAGTTGTCTGACTGATTTTTTAGGTAGACCTGTAAAGATGCTGTTACAGTAATCAAGCCTACTAAAGATGAATGCATGGACTAGTTTTTCCAGGTCCTGTTGAGACATCAGATCTTTTATCCTTGAAATATTCTTGAGGTGATAGTAAGCTGATTTTGTTATTGTCTTAATGTGTTTTTCTAAGTTTAGGTCTGCATCCATCACTACACCCAAATTTCTCGCCTGGTTTGTGGTTTTTAGGTGTATAGATTGAAGTTCTCTGGTGACCTGTAATCGTTTTTCTTTTGCACCAAAGACTATTACTTCAGTTTTGGTTTTTTTTAGCTGGAGAAAATTGTGGCACAGCCAGTCATTAATTTCCTCAATGCATTTACCAAGAGCCTGTACAGGGCCTCGGTCTCCTGGTGACATTGTGATATATATTTGTGTGTCATCTGCATAGCTATGATAGTTTATTTTGTTGTTCTTTATAATCTGTGCCAGTGGGAGCATGTAAATGTTGAACAGAAGGGGTCCCAAGATGGAACCTTGGGGAACTCCACATGTGATACTTGTCTGCTCAGATGTGAAGTTACCTATTGATACAAAGTATTTCCTGTTTTCTAAGTATGTTTTGAACCAGTTTAGTACAGTTCCTGAAAGACCTGCCCAGTTCTCCAGTCGTTTGAGTAATATGTTGTGGTCAACTGTGTCAAATGCTGCACTGAGATCCAGTAAAACTAAGACTGACATTTTTCCACTGTCTGTGTTCAGACATATGTCATTAAACACTTTGGTCAGAGCGATTTCAGTGCTGTGGTTCTGTCTAAAACCTGACTGGAAGGCATCATAGCAGTTATTCTGTGTTAAGAAGTAATTGAGCTGTTGAGAAACTGCTTTTTCAATGATCTTACTTAAAAATGGGAGATTTGAGATCGGCCTGTAGTTATTCATTTGTGTCTTGTCAAGATTGTCCTTTTTCAGTATAGGTTTAATTACAGCAGTTTTTAGTGATTCTGGAAACACACCTGATATTAAAGAAAAGTTGACGATCTGTAACAGGTCTGACTCCAAAGTCTTTGAGACCTTTTTGAAAAAACTTGTTGGCAGGACATCTAAACAGCAAGAGGAGGAGTTCAGTTGACCTAAGATGTCCTCCAGGTCTTTGCTGTTAATAGGGTGAAACTGTTTGATGGTATTTAAACAGTTTTTCGGTGGACACAGTACATATCCTGGATCTGCTGTTGATGTACCAATTGCTTGTCTAATCTTTTGGATTTTTTCTGTGAAGAATTTGGCAAAGTCATTGCAGGCCATGGTCGAATGAAGTTCAGCTGCCACTGACACAGGAGGGTTTGTTAGCCTGTCAACTGTAGAAAATAAGACCTGAGCGTTATGACTGTTTTTAGTGATGATGTCAGAGAAGTAGGACCTCCTTGCACTCCTCAGTTGTAAATTATAATTGTGAAGTTTCTCTTTATAGATGTCATAATGAACCTGGAGGTTTGTTTTTCTCCATCTGCGCTCAGCTTTCCTACACTCTCTTTTTTCATTTTTCACCAGTGTGGAGTTTCTCCATGGAGACTTCTTCCTTCCAGAGATAACCTTCACCTTAATGGGAGCAATAGTATCCATTACATTTAACATTTTAGCATTGAAGCTGGTGACGAGCTCATTGACTGAACCTCTGGACAGGTCAGGTGTTAATGGGAAGACCTGGTTAAAGATCTCACTACTGTTTTCAGTTATACACCATTTTGTGATCACTGCTGTTGATATATTTGTGTGGGCTGAGATTTTACTTTCAAAGAAAACAGTAATGATCAGACAGGCCCACATCAGACACAGTAACGTTTGAAATGCTCAGGTCCTTGGAGATCAGTAGGTCAAGAGTGTATATTTATTTTCTTACTCTTCTTATATTTATTGTTTGTTTACTTGCATTGCTGTAACTGGAGCCTCGTCGTCTCGTCTCTCTATATACTATCTGTATATAGCGGAGTTGACAATAAAGTTTACTTTGACTTCAGCACAGCAGCAAGCAGGCGCACCGAGAGCTGTCGCGCTCACTTTTCTCATACAGAATTTTGAAAAAACATCGGTGCAAATTATAAGTCTGTATCATAATGTCTGGTGTTTTCGTGTTTGTTGGTTTGTTTTTATTTTCTTTTATTTTGCGAGATGGTTATTAGATGCTGCTCCAGCCAGCCATATAATCCCCCGCGCCGCCCCGCCTTCTCCTCCCTCGCAAACGAGGGCGCCCTTACTCCCAGCAAATGGGCGATAGAAAACCAATCGGTGCCTATGGCATTCTCAAAATGCGCTGGTTGACGTCGGGGCAGCATGAGTACGACCAATTTTCTTTTTTTTCTTTTTTTTTTCTTCGATGCCCGTGATGCCGCCCCCCACCACGATGCCGCCCTGGGCAACCGCCCGTATCGCCCATATCAAAAACCGCTACTGGGCACAAACATAAAAGGTTATTTGGGCAGTCTGTCTCGCTGATGGTGGATTCTGCTCTGTACAAACTCAGGGCCCTGTTACACAGGGCTTCCTAATCTAAATCAGAGTCTGAAGACAATGAAGAGAGGAGGAGGCTCTTTGTCTTTGCTGGCTCATTTGTGGTGGCATCTTTACAATGTTACTGCAGCAGGGCCTCAAGGCTGGTCCAAATCTCCTTTCACTCTCCCTTTGCAAGACACTTTAAATCCTTAAAGCGTGGGTTAAGCACAGCAGCTATTTTGAGCCACTGATGATTTAGTGAAGCTACACATTGGGATTGGTCCTTTGTGAAGTTAGTCTTAAATTTCACCATGTAGTTTGAGTCATCCATTTGAGACCTCCATGGTGTGATGCAGGTGGCAGAAAGCAGGTAAAACCACTGAACATGAGACATATGTCTCACCTCCAAGAAGCTCAGTCACTAACCTGTAGTAGACAGTTCAAGAAAGTAATTATTAATCTACACAATAACTGTCAACTATAGAGCTTTTTGAAGCGAGAGTAACAGTAAGTTAAAAAATAGTTTTACTTACCTGAATGACTGCATGAAAGTCACCAGCTTTTGGAGTTTTACCAGCTCTGATGGAGTTATAATGACTAGCTTGTGCTTTTGCATGTCTAAAGCACAAAAAAACAGCCTCTTGCTTCTTTAGTAGATGCGCATCTATATCCAGAGTTAAATTCAACTGTGTGGAAACATCCTTCATTAGTGACTCTTTCTGTTGCCCCAGTCTTGTTTGCTCCTGGTGTACTTCATATTAGCAGGGTTGTCTGTAATGCATCTAATTTTGCTTACTTTTCAGTGTGATAAAGCTGTTGAATTCTACTTGAAATAGTCTTTCGGCACAACAGTTGGAAATTTGGATCATCTGACGTTAACTGTAGCACATTTTCTAACCCCCTATCTTCTACCACTAATAGTGGTCTGTAGTCCAGAGCAATCCATTTTGCAAGAGAATTTTTAAGTTTGTCTCATGTTGACTTAGTAATTTTGGTCCTGAACCCAGTCATTGCATCAAGTTTAAGCTTCTGACACCTTTTGTTGGTACTCGGACTGCTAGTGCTAATAGCTCCCACAGTTTCTGTGCTCACTGCCAGTGGCGGTCCTAGCCTGTTTGGCGCCCCGGGCGAACACGCCCTCTGGCGCCCCCCCCCCCCCCCCACACACACACACACACATACACACACACACACACACATACAGTTAAGCCCATAATTATTCATACCCCTGGCAAATTTTGACTTAAAGTTACTTTTACTCAACTAGCAAGTTATTTTTTGACTGGAAATGACACAGGCGTCTCACAAAAGATAATAAGATGATGTACAAGATGCATCATTGTGGAAAAAAATATTTCTCAGCTTTTATTTACATTTGAGCAAAAAGTATCATGTCCAGAATTATTCATACCCTTTACAAACTGTCACAGTCTCTGGGAAAATCCAAAGTTCCATACCATTCCAAATAGTCAAAGCTGTTCTAAAGCATCCCAATTACCCTGATTAATTGGAAATAGCTGTTTTGATCAACTCAACAGGTGAAAAACAGCAGCTCTCTGCAGGTGGTCTGTGGACATTCATGGCTAAGACAAAGGAACTCAGTGAGGACCTGCAGCTGTGCATTGTGGCTGCTCACAAGTGAGGAATGGGCTACAAGGCCATATCCAAATGTTTTCAAGTTCCAGTGGCTACAGTGCAAAGTATTATTAAAAAATACAAGATGTTCCGCACTGTGGAAAATCTCAGAGGACGTTGTCGGAGGCCAAAAGTGAAACCTGTGTTGGCCAGAAGAATAGTGAGAGAGGTGAAAAAGAATCCAAGGATCACCACCAAGGCCATTCTGGTGAATCTGGGCTCTGCTGGTGGCAATGTCTCAAGGCAGACAGTCCAACGGACACTGTTGGGTTCCACGGATGCAGACCAAGGAAAACGCCACTTCTCCAGGCACTTCTAAGGCATGCCAAAGCTCATTTGGCCTTTGCAAATGCTCATCTGGACAAAGAAGAAGGTTTCTGGTCTTCAGTGTTATGGTCAGATGAAACAAAAATTGAATTATTTGGTCACAATGATGTTGCCTTCATTTGGCATAAAAATGGAGAAGCCTTCAACCCAAAGAACACCATCCCCACTGTCAAACATGGTGGTGGGAACCTAATGCTTTGGGGGTGTTTTTTTAGCCAATGGACCATGGAACCTAATCACAGTAAACAGCACCATGAAAAAAGAGCAATACATGAAGATTCTCAACATCAGGCAGTCTGCAGAAAAACTTGGCCTTGGGAACCAGTGGACATTTTAGCACGACAATGACCCAAAACATACAGCAAACGTGGTGAAGAAATGGTTAGCAGACAACAACATTAACGTTTTGCAGTGGCCTAGCCAGAGTCCTGACTTGAATCCAATTGAGAATCTGTGGAGGGAGCTAAAGATCAGGGTGATGGCAAGAAGACCCTCCAACCTGAAAGATTTGGAGCTCATTGCTAAAGATGAATGGGCAAAAATGCCTGTGGAGACATGCAAAAAGCTGGTCTGCAATTATAGGAAGCGTTTGATTGCTGTAATAGCCAATAAAGGCTTTTTTCTATTGATTATTGAGAAGGGTATGAATAATTCTGGACATGATACTTTTCGCTAAAATATAAATAAAACCTGAGAAATATTTTTTTCCACAATGATGCCTCTTGTACATCGTCTTATTATCTTTGGGGAGACACCTGTGTCATTTCAGCTCAAAAAAGAACTTGTTGAACAAAAGTAACTTTAAGTCAAAATTCGGCAGGGGTATGAATAATTATGGGCTTAACTGTATATGACCCTATATATGAAGAGAGAGAGAGTATGCATAGTATGCAAACGGCTACCAAACAGACATCATAATTCGTCATATAATGGGAACAGGACAAATCAACAATTGACACTGACTAATTAATATTATATTATTGTATATATTGTTTGGAGTTTAGTCTCTTACTGTTACTATTTTTACCATTTCTTCTTGGAGGAACTGTAACCCACATAATTTCCTTAGGGATTAAGAAAGTATTCTGATTCTTCATGTTTTAGGATACATGACCTGCCATTATCCAATGACACATCTGCTTACCTGTATCTTTTGCTCGTTTCTCCTTGTAGGAGCCATAATTAAATGTATTGAATTTTAATGATCACTGGGTTTTCATTTGTTTGGCTATGGTGATGTGTAACGAGAGTCACGTGGGACATTAAGAGGGCGTTGTCAGTCTGTCTTTCACTGGTTTGATTTTGACAGAGCAGGGCTGGGTAGCTGTAGTTTTTGTTGAACGCAGCACAACGAGTTTCCCCTTGTTGCATTAGAGCTGTGACGTTTTAAGAGTTTGAATCGCGAGCTGATCACATTGCTCTGTAAACTTTTCAAGCACTTTAATAAACAAGCAAGCAATTCCACCTCTCGCATTATTGCGTACAGTTGACAGCGCATCAGGCAAATAGGCAGACTCAGTCCCCAGCCTCTAGCGACTGTGGAAGTCGCTACACTCCTCTTCTTTTCTCTTTTTTTTAAACTTTAAAAACGGGTTGTGTGTGAGACTTTAAATCAACAAAATATAAAATATACATTTTAAATTGTTATTGATCCCTTTACCCCGAGTCCTAAAGTGTATATTTATTTTCTTACTCTTCTTATATTTATTGTTTGTTTACTTGCACTGCTGTAACTGGAGCCTCGTCGTCACGTCTCTCTATATACTGGACTGTATGTAGCGGAGATGACAATAAAGTTTACTTTGACTTCAGCAGCGAGCAGGCGCACCGAGGGCTCTCGCGCTCACTTTTCGCCTATAGAATTTCGAAAAAACATCGGTGCAAATTATAAGTCTGTATCATAATGTCTGCTGTTTTCGTGTTGTTGGTTTGTTTTTATTTTGTTTTATTTTGCAAGTTGGTTATTAGATGCTGCTCCAGCCACACAGAGAATCCCCCGCCGCCCCGACCTCTCCTCCCTGTGCCGCAAGCAGCAGGCGCACCTCGCAAACGGAGGGCGCCCTTACTCCCAGCAAATGGGCGATAGAAAACCAATCGGTGCCTATGCCATTCCCAATATGCGCTGGCATGATGTCGGGGCAGCATGAGTACGAGCAATTTTTTTTTTTTGCCGATGCCCGTGATGCCGCCCCCACCACGATGGCGCCCCGGGCAACCGCCCGTGTCGCCCGTATCTAAAACCGCTACTGCTCACTGCAACATGTTTTGCGTTTAGATGGTACCGTAAGGTTGAAGTGCTTCGGTGGTGTGCAAACTCCTTTTTGCACAGTTTTCACAAAACCACGCTTTTATCAAGGCTTCAGGTAGCCTTTCGAAATGAAACTTGCCTCCGATCAGTCCTAGCAGTGTGCTTTCTTCTGACTTAGCCCTTTCTCAACTCTCAAGTATGCGAGTCCGTACTCGCGTACTCGCTAAGTCCGGACTTTGTAAGTTTGCATGGGAGTCCGGACTTAGTGCGAACGCGAGTACAGACTTGCGATTTGTACAATCGGAACACCAGCGTACTTGATGATGTCACCGGCCTGGAGTTTTTACTGCTGTCCCCTCTTAATTTAATGTTAATTTTCATGTTAAACAGGTAACTTTCAACACCACAAAGATGGGGTACTGGGGTAGATCATCATAGTGATTTATGCTGCAGACGTAATGTTCCAGATTAGAGATCAACAAGTATTAAATTACTGCCTACTGTCTGAACTGGAATAAAATACAAATTGTAGGCAGAGAGCATAGGCCTGTGGATCGAGTCGAATGAGTCTCATTCATTAACATAGGCACAGCTGTAAGAACCAAACTGGCCATTGTACATAGATCATGTTTCTGTTGATGACTTTTCTATGAAAACTAATTTGTTTGTAAGAACAATAGTGAATGAAGCCCACTGGTGTCTGGAAATGTTTCTCTGCCAATGTATTGATACCCAGTTAATCATACCTATTTTAATATAGTGGACTTTTGATATTAGGTACCGTGATATAATATGTGTAGATTATATATTCAAAGTCTTAGCAATTTTACATTGCAGATCATTATTTTGTTCCACAATTTAGAGACACGGTTCTTGCTGATTGAATCTCTGCTCAACCTGTTACTGACCCTTTGCCAGTTAACCTAACAATTTGAGAAGTTTTTCCCCTGCTGTTTCTTTGCAATATTACACTGTAAAATTACCAACTTTTTGTGCAATGTTTCTGCCATCATTTTCAAAATGACCTAATAGTTTTCTTTTCTTAAAATCATACATTTTCTCAGTTTAAACACATGATATTATCTATCTTTAGTTGTGAAAAACATTAGTTGGATTTATGAGATAATTCCAAATTTGGATTCTGTTAACATTTTACACAACATCTCAACTCTTTTGGAACTGGTTGTAAAAAGTGTCCATGTCGATGGTCCTAAGCCACATACAGAACTTCAAAATCTGTTCAGCCACAGATTTCAGGATGTGGGTAAAAGTTTTCAGAAGTTCATACAGTCACAATATAGCAACATGAAAGAACAGGGAAGTGGGAGAGACCACAGTTAAGTGCTCCATCAGAAAAGGCAGCTGGGTCATGTTTAAGAAAGGCAAGACAGCTATGTTTTTTTCCCCCTCCTCAAGCAGAAAATCTTTCGCGGCAATTTCCAAGTTCCCTTCACGCTGCCATTTACTTTCACCACAATAAATGCATCCACTTTAGTCAATTACTGACATTATCAGCTCTACTTAGGTTACTGGGCAAATATCTTAAAAGGACATTAAAATAATACTTTTTCATTAGGCATCAGCATATAATGTTGGTTTATCAACAGCAAAAGATGTCTTATACAGGGAAGGATACAATAACAGTTGAATCAATTGCAATATGATATGAGATGGCATCATTTGCACACCCCTTGAAGAACGGTGCATATGTTACACTGTAAAAAATAAATTAAAAATTACGTTTTTTCATGGACCTTTCTCAGCAATAACCTGTTCCAACTTCTGTAATCAGGCAGAAGGTTACGCACCATCAGGGCAAAAACAGAGAGGCTCAAGAGGAGCTTCTATCCTCAGGTCATCCGGGTGTTAAATCAGGACATGCTGCCGTTAGTGAATTTTCTATAAGAATCCTCAGCAGGGCCAATCCTTAAACTCCATGGTTGAAAATCATCCTCAGTGCACACCTTTTTCTCTACTGTGCTCAAGATACTCTCAGCTGTTTAACTTTAGGAACAACCATTAAATGTTAGAGACGCCTCTGAAAATGAGGTTATGTTCACTTCTCAAGCAAATATGTCTGCTTGTGCTCACAGTCAACAACAAATAAGACAATAATAAGACAAAACTGCTAAGTGACACAAGAGGCTAGGGGAAGAGCAAGCATGAAGTGAGATGCCGTGTGCTTACATGTGTGCACAGATGTGTTCTTGGTACTAGTGTGACAAAGTCCAAAAGGCAGTCTGAATATTCAGTCCATCAAGTTCCCTCTGAGCTTTAGAGAAAATAAACTCAGCTTTTCCCTTGTCGTTTAAAGCTTTTTAGTTAATACAGGAACTTAAGCAGTCTGGGTGAATGTGTCGCTGTTTTGTTCCCCCATCTCAACCATTTGACCAAGCTTGGCCAGGATTTATTCAGCAGAAAAAACAGGAAGAAAAAGAAATTTTGCTTTTGTTTACTTTTAAGCTAGAAAAACAACTGAATGAAGCTACAAAGCTTAATACTGAGAAAATTGAGGTGGAAAATGACGTGAAAATAAAGTGAATTTAATGGATTTGTATACACTTCACCATTAAAAGTCAGCAAGAGCAGATCAGAAAGATGTTTTTTAACATTTATTGCAATGTTCTAGTAGGATGCAGATGTAAACGAAGCACACACAAGTACATTGCTTTATATTGCCACATATTTATGTTTAACTGTTTATTAAAAGGCTAAACTTCCATCACAGTATACTTTAAACATATTCATTGTGTATTTAAAAGAACATCAACATTGTGTATATTTCTTATCAAGTGCATATTATCATATCCTTTTATTATATCCTTAAGATGAGTATATTAAACATACTACTGCAAACAGACTCATAATTAAGAAATATGGGATATGTGTATAATAATGTGTATAATTTATAAGTATATAAAACATGCAAAAACACTGGTAAAGTTTGGCCGAAGCCGGTATGAAAACACCTCTGATTCGTTTTGAACAGAACCTTGTTATATGACTGATGTGTAATTGTTATATACATATGTGCATGTTTTTGGGGGGGTTGTTTTCTTTTACAATTTTAAGAGAAAAGGCTCAATTGTCTTCTAATAATGATGTAATAAATATGTAACAATAACAATCCACTATATTTTTGGAACATATTTTCACTCTGACCATTATGTCCTGTGTTCTCGATTGAGAAAGCACATGCATATTAGAACATTTTATATTCAACCTTTTATTGAGATGAGCTGAAACTAATGATTTAAAATTTTCTAGAATTTTTTAACTTTTAAAACCAGCTTATGTATGAAAGAGGGTTGGGGACATTGGAAAAGACAAAAAAAACAAAAATAGAGGACGTCTTTTTATTTCATCCGGGATTAAAAGAAAAAAATCAGCATTGTTTCACGATTTATGTATAGATAGATAGATAGATAGATAGTTAAATGGATAGATAGATATAGATAGATATAGATATATATGAATCATCATCAATAAGTTAAATATATTAAATGTGATTTTTGCTTTCCATGTTAATTACACAAACAAAAGCTCTTTGGGTAAAAATAAAGTAGTATACTGATACAAAATACTCTAGTGCAAATCAAAGAAAGGGTAGGGTTATAAATACACATGTAATAAAGAGAGTGGAAACAGGAGGGGAACTAAACACTAAACACACAAAAAACTGGAATTAGCTAATACACTCAGAAACTTGATAAGGGCATACTATACAAGGAAGCATCAGGTCAGGAACTACACTTAAATAATAAACTCTATGAATATACAACTAACACTCAATTAGGGATGGGAATTGAGAACCGGCTCCTAGTAGTCTAATTCCTTGGAATTGTTAGTCTGCTTGTCTATTATCAGTTCTTGCACTTGTAGCTACAATTAACTGATTTCAGTTGTAGTCAGAGGAAAACAGCAGGACAATTAACAGCTTGTATATAGACATAACTTTTATTTTTGTTGCACAAAAGGATAAGAACATAATGGTAAAGTGCAAACTGTATCGAGGGCAGGAACAACTGTATTATGCTGCTAACACAGCTTTGACTCTTTGCAAGCAGACAGCGTGGTAATGCTAAGCTAGCCAAAAACCTAGAGTGACGCTAAAGCTGAGTGTCCAGTCAAGGGCCGCGATCAAGTGAGCAATCATTTGTGAGCTGCTGCTGAACTCCATCAGGTAACAAACAGATGAGTAGTCAGGCTGCAGCCTTTGTTTCTACTTGCTCATGTTTCTACAGTAGACTCACTGTGGAGATTGTTTTTTAGTGTCTTTTTGCTGGTTGTCACCTTTGCTTGTGCTGTCAGCTTTGTGTTCATACCTAAATACTAAGAGAAAGATCATATGTGTGTCCTTATCGGGATAGGGATTTGTGTTGCTGTGTGGGACTATAGCCTCAGTTTATACTGTTAAATGGTAATTATGAAAGAGTGTGTTTCAGGTCATTTTACAGAATAAGATGAAAGTAATGTTAATAGTAGTATAATTAAATATTTTCTCCTTGGAGTAAGTTACTGCATTACCGTTAAGAAAAGTGTTCTGCGTAATATGTGTAATACATTACTTTTTTGATTATGACCTGACACTGATCACAACACTACTAACAGTCCAATTTCTGAAAATTTGACTGGTTTCTAAAATGTTTTTGTTTTGGACAAATAAATTAACTGCAAATATATAACACAGAGTAAGAAATAAGTTCATGTGTTTTCTTTTTTGTTTTTGTTTTGTTGTTTTTTTAACTTTAGCCCTACTTATCCTCAGCACTGTTCCACAATGAAACCATATATGCTAAAAACACAGTGACTGCAGTCAAATAAAAAATATGAAAACCTTGTTGATTTTTTTTAGCCATTCTGGTCCAGTAGCCAGACTTCCTGTTGCTGCTGAGTAAAGTCATTGTTTTCCTTGTCTCCTGCAGCTCATCTGACACTTTTTCCAGAGCAAAGGACACCTCCGTCAGTTTACTGCTGCTATCCTGAAAAGTGGTTTTATAGAAATGTATTTACATTCTTTTGGGAATGGAAAAAACAAAACAAGAAACATCCTTAAAAGTCTAATTTAATTCCAACCTTTTGGCTCACAGATGAAACAGATGCATTTATTTCTTCAGCAGATACCTCATAAACTGAGGGACAGTGGCTACGCTACATATTTTAATGTCTGGAATAAATATTAGACACAAAGATGAATGCAACACAACTAAAACTGCATGAGTGATATAGGTTGTGGAATGATTTGCTATGACTATGCTCACTTCTAAAAAAGCTCTGAAAGTCATGGTTGTCCTCTTTGACCCCATAGTTGTTTGCCGTGTTTCCGTCTCCGTCTGTCTCATCTTGGACTGCAGTCTTTCTCAATCAGATGCATCACCAAAATTGTCTCCAGGAGGCTGAGCAGCATCAGAGTAAAAATCCCAATCCCAATGCAATAGACAGCAGGCAGCATTATTAATGTGGACAAATAACTATTGATTAAGTCACTATGTGTGCAGTCAAACACACTTATTTACCTATAAGTGGAATACTGTTTGAAGAGCTGGGCAGAATTTCATTGAGAAGAAGCTGCATCACTGTGACAGCAAGCAGGACAGTGACCTTGAAACTGAGCTTCTCCCCTCCAGTGTCTGAGATCAGGAAGAAGGCCAAGTCCATCAAAAGAAAAGGATTGGTAGAATGAAATAGGCAACGTAGAGGATAGACCTCCTCTTCATGGTAATCTGTGAGTACACAAAAATTACATTTCTTGATCCCAGGAAATATGGTGGGCTTACCATTTTTTCCTTTTGTTCTCACATTTACTTATATTAATAATCTTACACACTCCTAAACATATACTGCAAATTATGAACACTAATTAATACATAAAATATTTAACTTATTAGTAAAAGTTCTTTAAATTGGCAAGTCACACATTGCCTTACAACTGAACTGAGCCAACCCATTAAAGCATAGGTCAATACATGGTAAATGGACTGGTTCTTATATAGCACTTTTCTACTCTGAGCACTCAAAGGGCTTTACATAACTTGTCTCATTCACACAAGGACTTTTTTCTATGCTCTTTCTATCTAACATTCACACACGACTTGGGGTTAATATCTAACCCAAGGATATTTAGCATGCAGACTGGATCAAACCACCTTCCAGTCAGTAGGTGATCTGCTTTACCACCTGACCTATAGCCACCCCACATTCATCATCTGCTCACGTGCCCTGGAAGCGCATGGCATCAAGGCTTGAGTTGCGACTGAGTGGCTACAGTAGACAAGGCTAATGTAAAAGTTTTCTTTTCTGTGTTTCTGCTTCCAGAAATACTTACAGTGTAAACAATGATAGTTTGGTTGAAGATAAAATTGTCATGTCTGCTGACAACTGACATATTCTTGTACAGCCACTCATACTGTGTGTGCATCTTGTCAAGAGACCACTCTCGCATTTTTGTTTCGTTTGTGTAGAGCTGTAACTTTATTTCTGTATCTGAAAAGGAATATAAAAATAACTATTAGCTAAACAAGGAATATGCATACTACACAGTCATTAAAAAGGGACCACCTGGACATAACTAAGCAAACATGAAAGAGCTTTCCATCCCTATACTGAAGGTATAGGTTATGGGTTATATGTTACAAGTTTTAGAACACCCCAACATCTGTATCTGACCTCACAAATGCACGTTTGGCACTTTTGCATAAACACGCTCCTAAACCTTATGGAAAGCCTTCCCAAAGAGTTGAAACTGTTATAGCTGGATTGGATGGGCTGACAACATATCAAACCAAGAATGGGATGTCACTCAACTTCATATGTGTGTGAAGGCAGATGAACAAATTAATGCAGTCACATAAACAGAAACTGCAAGATCTGCCTTCAATTTCTATGCTGCCTCTCTGCAGCTTCTCTCCTCCTGTCATCGCCAAAAACCGCATTCTAATAGAGAATATGTCTGCTCTCAGATCAAATATTATTTAAGCCTAAAAATTCATAAAGAACAATATAGCACCCTCAGCTGCACTAAAGAGAAAAAGAGTAAAATGTGGATTATTATCTCTCTTCTAAGTCCCTGTTAGTAAAAGATTATTCTACAGAAACGTAGTTGCAGAAACACCACGAGGTCACCACGAGTACTAACTGTCAAAATCATCAAAGCACAAGCTGAAGAGGAGGACAAATATTCCAGTGCAGTTTTGTAATCAACCATAGACCCAGACAGAATTTTAGCTCTTTGAAAGCCTGAATCCTAGCCTTGTACACCCTAAATGGAAAAAGTTTTGTGTTATCTACTGTTCATCTAGCCCTTACCTGTAGTTTCTGAGTTCACAGATTTTAGTGCTCAATCCAGATCCATGTGGATGCTAGAAATGATAATCTCAACACTGCATTTAATCTGTTAACATACTGATTCTGCCATATCTAAGATGGATGCTGTCACGATCTGAGGAGGCAGACCGAGCGGTGGTGTGTGTGGTGGACCCAGGTGCAAAAAACACGAGAGTAGACTGGAGTAAACTTAACTGAAAGCGAGCCTTTATTGTGGCTGGTGACAAGGAGTGCAAACAAGGCAGAAACGCAGTGGCGAACTAAACTATGACTAAACTGGGAAAGTAAAACTAGGAAACACTATGAAGACACAGGAAACCATAACTATGAATACTAAGACTGGCTGTGACAACATGGAGGGTGGGAACACAGACGACGCGACACAGACTGCATGAAACACAGAGACTAAATACACATGAGGGATGATCAGGGGAAGTGGCCACACATGGGAGCACAGCTGACACACATGAACCTAACGACAGGACAGGAGAAGTGAAACTAAATACACTGACATTGAATATAGACTTTCAAAGTAAAACAGGAAACATGGAGATTAGACATGGAGATAAAACATGACATGAACTTAACATAACTGCATAGACGGGAAACGTAGATGCAGAAACCAGGGAGACTGAGTACAGGGGGAGATGACATAAGGGAACAAGACTAAATTGCAATCTAGAAATAAACAAGGTGAACTAAGCTAAGGCACAAAAGAATACAAAAGATACATAAACTCAAACACTGGGTCGCTCGACCCAGGACCATGACAGATGCAAAAAAGGGGAAGGCATACAAGCAGAGATAAATGCAGAGAAAAATGATGAAACAATCTAATTTAAAACAAATAGCTTGAATTTCAACAATACAGTAAAAATGTTTAAGAGGAAACTCACCAAATAAGCTAACACAGCTCCAAGCAGTACTTAATGCCGCTATATCATATATTCCAGCAAATACCCTTCAAACAACAAACCCAATTGGGTTTGTTAATTACACACTTGAGTGTGTGTGTTTTGAAGTTGCTGCAGAAGATACATGCTTTGAAAAGGCATCTCCATTCTCAAAGTTGAATCTGTTGAATCATTTTCTCTTTTTAAAAGTTTTAAGGGCAGAGCACAAAGGAAAAAGGATTAAAATGTGATTAGTAATGTCTACACGAGTGACACCAGAACCGCTGTGACTGACAGGTTCAGTTTACTACATTACACTGGGTTACACAGTGAGAAAACATACAGGCTTTTTAAACTATATTTGTTTACATTTTGGAAAATTCATTTTTCCCAGTTAATTAAGAATTTTTTTGCTGTGTAGCAGTGGAAGTTCTGGCAAGTATCTCTAGATCACTTTATTCTTTATCTTATCACAGTATCCTGGAATTCACTGAGCTCCTGAGAACGACCCATTCTTTCACAAATGTTTGTATAAGTTTAAGTTTGCATTGTGGATACCTAGGAGCTTGATTTTATACATCTGTGAGCATGGAAGTGATTGGAACACATTCATTGATTTGAATGGGTGAGTGAATACTTTTGGCAATATAGCGCACCTCATTATTTAAAAAACAAAAACAAAAAACCAAAGACCAGGGAATGAAATGTGCATGAGGATCAAACAATTATAACATTGGAATTACAGCCAAAATAGACCTATATACCACCACATGATAGCAGTATGTATAAGCAGGAAGATATTACTCACATACAGTACAATGACTACAGAAATACCTCCACCAAGTCTGGCAAAGAAAGTATTCACTATCATATAAAAATGGAGGGAAAACAACACTTACCACATTTAGGATGGCATAGGGTTTCACTGCAATGTATACATCTGTAGAATTACTGTTGTTTATAACAGGCCGGCTCATAGTGTATTTAAAACTGACTTTGGTCAGGTTCATGTCGTGGACAATAGCCTGAAAATTACAGAGTTTCTCCACTTCTTTATCTGAAATGATAAAGATAAATTCCATGTTTCCATTCCTGATTTGAAATATAAACTTCAGAACCTTGTTGCCCACAGCCATTAAAATTGATGTACATCCTCATCAATCGCTTGTTAAATCTTTTGGGTTTTTTTATTTGTTGTCTGCCTTTTTCACTTTTTAGCTTTATATTAAAAATGAGACAGTAGAACAAAATTAGATATTAGTAAAAATATAAATAGTTTATATTTTAGTACAATTACCCCAGAAGTGTTAGATAATTAATAATAGCATAAAAACAGTAAAAATATTACTGATGAGCAGTGATGGGAATAACGGCATATCAAGTAACGCCGTTACTAATGCCGTTACTTTTTTCAGTAACAACTAACTAATTACAATTTCTATTGTTACAACGCCTTTACTGTTACTAACAAGAAAATGCAGTGCGGATGAGTTACTATTTTTCAACACACACACATGGTTGAAGCTGTCTTCCGCTTACTGGGAGGTAGGAGGGCTAAACAATCGCATGCTGCTGATTGGCTGAGTAAGAGTAAAGTAGTCACGGAAAACCAATCAGAGGTAGACTTCGGCGGATGTTCACATACAAACAGACAGCACAGTAACAAAAGTCATGGAGAGCCCGGATAATTCGAAGGTAGTCAAATGCAACCTGTGCCCTGAAACAAAGTGCCATTCCACATCGCACGATCTGATATCGTCGTGTTCGTGTTGTTCAACATTGCAAGTGACCAATCAGAATGTTGTGACGTCATGCTTTTGCGACTTCGGGAAAAAGCGGCGTAAAACAAAAAACTGTAGTTAAGCTGCGAGAAACTGCCTCTGTCCGCCGATCAAAGGACCCTGACCCTAACCCTCAACCTAACCCTAACCCTTTAATAAACGGTAAGCAGAACTGATATTCTCCTTGCAACATTGGAATTTCATAAATGCACGAATGGCTTGGCGCGCAAAAGAATAACGTCACAACAATGTGATTGGTCACTTGCAATGTTGAACCTGGAACAACATTTTCATGATGATCTGGGAACAACACCAACACGACGATATCAGATCATCCTTCCACATCAGTTGCAAGCAATTCGAATCTTACGAAGCACCTCTCAACGTCACATGCTTCAACAAAATTGGTCGCCAAGAACGACGGTGTTGATGCTAGCAGGCGCAGCTCGAACCCAGGTGAGGCTAACATGAGCTCAACGAGCAATGGAGATTGCAACGCAATCCAAGCAGTCTAAGTCTGAGTGAAGATGCTCTCTTGGCTGCTGTGACTCTGCCCAAGTTCAAACTACGTTGGCTGCAGAAGGACAAGGCCAAGGCAAGTCTGCTGGCAGAGTGCCGGAAAATTGTCCTTGACAAAGTCCAAGTCCAAGCAGTCTAAGCTTGATTTCTCTTCTCCACAAACATCTGTGACTGTGACACAGACTGAATTAAACAAATTGATATCCAGATATGTCGTTGAGAACATGCTGCCTTTATCGACATTTGAGTCGGATTCCTTCAAGTCTCTTATTGCCAAGATACCAGCAAGAGGAGGGGTCGGCCCGCCATGCAGAAAGACTTTTTCCAAATACATAGAAAATGAATGTCGAGCTCAAAAAGACATTTAATGAGTTAGAATATGTCTCTACGACAGCAGACATCTGGACTGCATATAATAAAAGCTATCTTGGTGTAATAGTGCATTGGATAAATCCACACAGCATGCAGAGAGAGAGAAAGCAGCACTGGCATTCAGAAGATTCAAGGGTCGCCATACGCGTGATAATATTGCTGTTGAGTTGGACAACATTCACTAACACTAAGGCATATCCAACAAAATAACATCAACTGTGATGGACAATGGCTCTAATTTTGTCAAGGCCTTCAAAAATTCCCAGCCATTTGAGCAGGATGACTCTGAGAATGATGAGGGCGAGGTAACTTTTACAAACATGAATGATGCCTGTAGCGGCTATCTTGTTTCTTCTTGGACTTCTCTATTTTTCTTATATCTAAAATAAGAGTCTGGATGGACAAGAGGCTGTTTTACGCATCGGTTTGTGCAACAACGACGGTAAAACCATCGTGTCGCTCCGCCATTCGCTTGTTTATTTGTCACAAACCTTTCACAACAAAAGCACCAAATCCTTTTCAGGCCTTTCAAAATAAAACATGTAATAACTATAAATGGCGCTAACAATGCCTTAAAAAACAGTGTTGGTGATGATAATGACAACGATGATAATGTAGGTGTGATGATCACTCTGCCGCCACACCAGAGAAGTGCATCATACACATTAAGTCTTGTTTCTTGTAATGATGTTGACAAGTGGCTACTTTCACAAACAGAAACAAAGGCAGTATATAGAAGCACTACCACAAAGTGCACAGGGTTATGGAACAGGGCCAGTCGTTCAACAGTGGCTGCAGAGACAGTGGGTGGCATTACTGGAAAGAAACTGCTAGTTCCTTCGACTACAAGATGGAATTTGTTTTATGATTCCCTGGATCGAATCTGTGAGATTTCTCTGGTTGAGCTGAACACCATCTTCTCCAAGTTTGGGTTGACAGCCATGACAGAGCGGGAACATCAGTTCTGTACTGCACTGTCACGAGGCCACTTACAGTGGCCCTGGACATTCTTCAGGGAGAAGACAACACTTTTTATGTTATACTCCTACCCACACTGGAGACATTGATGTTTAAGACCCTGGAGTTGAGCAGTGGCCTGCAAATTCTTGAAAATCTTCCCGAGGCAGTTGTCACAGTAAGAACTTGTGTTTTTAACCAATTACCCAACAATTGCATTTTATACATATGGATGGAAAATGGATATTGTTAGTTTATACATCTTACTCTACTCTTTAGAGTTGTATGACTACAGATCAGACCTTTTGCTGTAAAGAAAGAACAGAAAGCATGTACTTTAAAAACAACAATTATGAAAAATGTAATATTAAATCCAATATATTTAAGATATTTATAAGATGCACATGATATATATGATATAATGTGGTGTGTGTGTTTATGTGTATAGATAGGTTGTATGATATATTCTTTACATACTTTACTTTCAGGCAATCAAAACAAGATTTTCAGAGGTGTTGGAAAGTGAAGATGCTCTCTTGGCTGCTGTGACTCTGTCCAAGTTCAAACTACGTTGGCTGCAGACACAGGAAAGAAGGACAAGGACAAGGCAAGTCTGCTGGCAGAGTGCTGGAAAATTGTCCTTGACAAAGACCAGCGAGCAGGTACCAGCACACCAACATGCCAACTTAGCACAGACCCAGCCACAGAGCATGACTTTTTTTCCTTTGAAGATGAGGACGACACCTCTGCTACTGCAGAAAGTCAAGTCATAGATTATTTCAAATCAGGATCACATGGAATGGACTCTCTGAATAGATATGCACTGATAAAGAATATTTCACTCAGATACAATGCCACACCATCCAGTGCCCCAGTAGAAAGACTGTTGGAAAGCTCGTCTTCTCTCCAAAGAGGAACAGGCTCTCTGATGAGAAATTTGAGAAGCTCCTTGTTTTGAGATACAACCACTGGTTTAATGGCTAGGATGAACGGATGTGAGGGGTTTGTGGATGTGGCAAATAAGAATTCTTCATGTTTCAAAAAAGCAGAGGACATTAAAACAGGACTGTCTAATATACCTCTACTACAAGAACAGCATGTGTGACTTCAAATAGACTGTAAATGGCCATGGAGTTGACACTTTGTATTACCGGTTTACATTTTTATACCTTACAAAAATGTTTTAGTTTTATTATACAGTGTACTTTTTCAGTTTTAAATTGAAATCACCTCAACTATTTACTTTTGCATGGAGGGAAATACTTGTTTAGCCAGAGTTCTCTAAAGCTGTTACAGTTTGGCTCATTTAATTTGCACTACATTGCTTAAAAAGCACAATTTAATTTAATACTTTAAATGCAATACTTTACTGCAATACTGCTGATGAGTAAATCTGGATTTTGATATGCTCATTGACTATAATTCTATATTATATTTCAGAGAAACTTTGGAAGAGATTGGAAGTCTTTTAATAGTTTAATTTGGCATCTGTTGATCATCTAAACTGGAGGCATTTTCACCTGACGGAAAAGAATACAATTATATATATAAGATATATAACAGAGGCATCTCTTCTTTTACATATAGAATGAGAATACATACACAATACACACACACACACACACACACACACACACACACACATATACACATATATATATATATATATATTCATCTGTGGGGGCAAGCATTGCTGGACTTCGATTTGGAGATAGTACTAGGACACACATCAAATAAAGCTGCAACTTTAAATAGTACCTCTTATAATGGTCTCATTGTTGATTTGTTGATCATCATCTGGTACCCTACAGATATTTCTACCTGAAAGGGAAAAAATGAGTAAATAACTAATATTTTGTGCTTCACATTACAGAAAAATACTGATATCATAAAAATGTGTACATACATACACAGAAATGATATAATTATACATACAAACATATATATATATATACATAAATGTCAGTCACAAACATGGATAAAAGTAAAGTGTTGCACGTTGGAGAGATGAACTTAAAACTTGGTTTTTAGGTTAGCTGTTTTCAGAAATTCCAAAAGGTTCAAAAAGGGAATTCGGAAGCTAAATTACAAAAACCTAAAACTAGGTGACACACTAGGGCTGCAGACAGCTACTATAATTATATATATAAGTGCAATGTGGGGACCTGGAAACAGCTGAAGAGAGCACACAGGGTTGTGATAACTAAACAGGAAAAACACAGACACATGAAGGAACTAAATACAGGAGACTTGACACAATTAACTAGGAACAAGACTAAATAATAACCTTAGCCAAAATGATTTGGAACATCAGGCTAAAACAGTGTGATCGTTGAAGATTTTAGCGCAAAAAATAACAAACCCTCATAATACCTCCATGCTTATTTACTGTTCACCTCTATCAGCCAGTTACTTAGACAAACTAGCCTGTTCACATTTTCAGAGCTCAAGGCAGATTTCTTTTTAGGCCCAGACACGACCAGTGACGTCAGACTGAACAACCGGATACAGCATATCGAAATGGTGCATTTATAAGAATATCAAAATATATCTACAAGGGATATAAAACTAGAAATTACAAACAAATAAATACTCATAAAGTTTAAATAAAATTAAAAAGAGAAAAAGGTACCAATACTAACTATATCTATGTACAATAAACAAGGACAGGATAAGAGACAATACAAAGTGATCGTGTGCAATTACAGTAAAGTGAGATATTATGCAGTTGGTCAAGATATTGTGGAAAAGAGAAGACGAAGACATGTACAAGATGTAAAATGTGCAAAGAAGTCAACATGTCAATAGTCAAATGTACCAGAAGGCAACATTGCAGACATTGAAGACAGCTACAAGTACCTGGGAATCCCACAGGCACATGGGAACCACGACGAGGCCAGTATGAAAGCTACAACCACCAAGTATCTGTAGAGGGTCAGGCAAGTCCTGAGGAGTCAGCTGAATGAAAAGAACAAGCTCCGGGCTATCAACACCTGCGCCTTGCCGATGATCAGGTACAGGGATAGTATAATAAACTGGCCAGAGAAGGAGATAGAAACCACTGACATCAAAACAAGGAAGCTCCTGACCATGCATGGAGGGTTTCACTCCAAATCCAGCACCCTGAGACTGTACGCTAAATGGAAGGAAGAAAGCTGAGGGCTGGTGCGTGGCCACAACTGACCGTGTTCTTAGGCAGGCAGTAGAAACCTGACAAAGAAGAGCAAGGAGAAGAATCATCATGGAAAGAAAGGCCCCTGTACGGTATGTACTACGAGCAGATGGAGGAAGTGGCTGATATCCAGAAACCCTACCAATGACTGGACAAAGCTGGAGTGAAAGACAGCACAGAAGCACTAACAGAGGCATTAATCATGGCAGCACAGGAATATACTGAGTCCATTGCTGAAGGACTCAATATATTTAACGGTTCACAGTTTTGTGTCTTAGTTTGGATTCATTCCTCTGTGTGACTTCCTGTTTGATTGTGATTGCAATAAAAGTGCTATTTCACAAAATAAATTGACTATTGAATCAACATATGATTTGTCTGAACTGTTAGGTGTTTTATCTACATAAAATGCTACCCGACTCACTGGACCCTCTACAATTTGCATACCGCCACAACAGCTCCACTGATGACACCACTGCCCTTTCACACCTGGAGAAGAGAGACACGTATGTGAGAATGCTGTAGACTACAGCTCAGCATTCAATACCATTGTTCCCTCAAAGCTGTACAGGATCTAGGATTGAGCAGCTCTCGCAGAAGTTGGATCCTTAACTTCCTGTCTGACAGATGCCAAGTGGTCAGAATCAGCAGCATAAACTCATCCCCCGTCATAATGAACACTGGTGCTCCACAGGGTGTGTACTGGCCCTCTTCTGTACTCACTCTACACCTACGACTACATGGCCACTAGCAACTCCAACATCATTATGAAGTTCGCAGACGACACAACAGTGGTGGGTCTTATCGCCAAAGGTGATGAGACGGCTTACAGGGAGGAGGTAAACACCCTGACACTTTGGTGCCAAGGGAACCATCTTACCCTCAACGTCACAAAGACAGAGTTGGTAGTTGACTTCCGGAGATGTATAAAAGCACACACCCCCATCACCATCAACAACGTTGCTGTGGAGAGAGTGAGCAACTTCCATTTCCTAGGTGTACATCTGGTGGAGGATCTCACATGATCAGTTCACATGAAGAAAACAGTGAAGAAGGTGCAGTGTAACAGCAGTCTGGTGAGGAAGGAGCGGCTAGCAGGTCCAGCGGGCATATGGTGTGGAGGTTAGCCGGATAACTCGAAGCCAGTCACTTAAATCAAACAACAGACCTTTATTCGTTGTCAGGTTTTGCATGATCTTTGTTGGTCAAAAACCCCTATTAATGAAGACTTATGGACCGGAATTTGATGGTAAAAATACTTTCTTTTCAATCACTAAGCAGGAATATAGGTTTGGCTCCAGCAACCTTTAATTGGATAAGCGGGAAAGAAATAAATGGAATAAAAGCATATTATTACTATTATTATTAGTATTTGTGATTTGAAGACAACCAGTACGAAAGTTAACTAAATATTGGCTGATAATTTATGGCAAAGGGGTGGGATTAAATAACTGTGTACTTCTTCTCACTCCTTTTCGATATGTAACTGAATCAGAACAGTTAAAGCAATATTGAAATGTATTAGCTTTATTTTGTATAGCATTTTTCTCTTCTTTTCTTTGCCAAATGAACTTTGTATATTGTTTACATGATCAAAAAAAATTGACAAACAACAACAACAAAAGCCAGTTTGAAAATGCCTATAATTACTACAGACAAACTACAACTCTATTAAGACTGAAATGTACAATTATCTCAGTTACATATGGTTGTATAATTTTAACAATTGTGACTGAAAAAATTAATAATCCCTTAAATTAAATTTTCTTCTACAACATATTTTCACATGGATACATATTTTAGAATTTGCCGATCCACTGGGATTTTCCCACACAGCCATCTGTTTGGTGTAGAGAGAATGGTTCAAAAAAGACAAAATACCCTGTGAATTGCAGTTATCTGGGAGAAAAAATCAGTACTTTGGGACAGCACATTAAAGTGAAAAAAGCATGTTTAAAAATGCAAATATGATATTATGTAGGCTTGTCCATAGGCTTTCTTTTTTTTTTTTTTTTTTTTTTACTAATAAAAGCAATGAATTAATGTCAGTTCAAAGTGGACTTATGTTCATCACCCAATAAAATGCAAATATATTGGAATTCATGCAAAGGGACCCAAATGGAGACTTAAGTGATGGTCTTTATAACTAAAATTTAACATTTTATATAGGCAAAGCAGGAAGTTCACAAGTAACCAATGGAAACTACAGGTATAAAAGAGAGACTAATACATCATATTCATGTTACTGATTGAATATTGTTTTTCAAACTTTAGTCCTGCTAGTCTTCAACATCGATCCACATTGAAAACATGATCGCTAAGAACACAGTGACTGCTGTCAAATAAAAAATCACAAAATACTTGTTGATTTTTTTAACCATTCTTGTCCAGTAGCCAGACTTCCTGTTGCTGCTGAGTAGAGTCACTGTTTTCCCAGTCTCCCGCAGCTCATCTGATACTTTTTCCAGAGCAAAGGCCACCTCTGTCAGTTTACTGCTGCTACCCTAAAACAGGAGGTTTTGTAGAAAGGTAATTGACAAGATTTTAGGTCAACTCTTGATTTGACACACTGGTTTGTTTCCACTTTGATTAAATAAAAGTGTTTGCTTCTGATATATATGCTAGGGTTCAGGATAATGCCAGCATAATCCCTTTCAATAGTTTTGATATTATACTTTTTTGAAATTAAATAAAATGAATTCCAACCTTTTGGGGCAGAGATGATACAGACAAAGACACAGATGGTGTTTCCTCAGCAGATACCCCAGAGACAGAGGCACAATGACTACTTCTCTTTATGTCTGGAGTAAGAGAAACAAAGATAAATCAAACACAATTAAAATTAACTAGTGGATATAACGTGCCGTTGTGTTTATTTAATCTGTGACTAAACACAAATCTTCAAAAGTGGTGGATAGAGTTTAAATCCAAATATTTGTAGAGTGATTGCTATTATTAAGCACACCTCTAAAACAGCTGTGAAAGTTGAATATGTCCTGTTTTCCCCCAGAGTTCTCCGACAGGTTTTGGATTCCATCTCTCTCATTATCTTGGGCTGCAGAGTCTTTGTCAAGCAGATGCATCACCAAAATTGTCTCCAAGAGGCTGAGCAGCATTAGAGAAAACCCCCCAATGCAGTAGACAGCTGAGGAAAGCAGCCAGCATTAATGTGGATAAATTACTTGATCACTCAGAGCATGATTTATTCATTAAATGCAGCCAAATACACCACACTTCTTTACCTATAAGTGGAATTCTGTTTGAAGAGCTGGGCAAGATCTCATTGAGAAGAAGCTGCATCACCGTGACAGCAAGCAGCACAGTGATTTTGAAGCCAAGTTTCTCACCTCCACTGTCTGATACAAGGAAGGAGGCTAAATCCAGAACCAAGAAGAAGAAGACTGGCAGCAAGAAATTAGCAATGTAGAGGACAGACCTCCTCTTCATGGTAATCTGTGAAATAAGGTGGTTAATCATCCTACTTCATACATGTAAAGATGCAGAAAGAGCTTCATATCTTTTCACTGCTTCGGCTGCACTTTCCCATTCATTTCATAACTCTCTTCTCTCCCACCCACAGCCTGTCTCCACTCCTCCCTGAACTCCATGCAACATTCTTCTTTCTTCAACTTCTACCATTTAATCCTTGCCTCTGTCTTCATTTGCTTTTTCTTCTTGATTGCCAGAGTCATCCTATTCTAAACAAAAACCAGGGTAATGGGTAACAGAACAGCTTTCATGTGTTCTGTGTTTCTGTTTCCAAAAATACTTACAGTGTAGACAACCATAAGTTGATTGAAGTCAAACTCATTGACAGTTCTGTTGGTGACTGACATGTCGACAAAGAGCCACTCATACTGTGTCTGCATAAAGTCACGAGACCACTCTGTGACTGTTTTATTGCTGTTGTCGGGCTTTAACTTTATTTCTGCATCTGAAGTCGAACATAAAAAATTACAGTGAGAAGATCAAGAAGGAAAGAATATATGTTCTGGCATGTGGTAGTGTGTGTTTATGAACGGCATACATTAACAGAACCTGTTATGTCCTCACCAGAGTACATAATAGACTTGAAGGATATGTTGCACTTCTGAAAGTCAAAAGGGAATTTGTACACGTGCAGCTTGCAGGTGCTCACCACCACCTGGTCATTCCTGTATTCGATCACACCATCGTGGTTGACGCAGAGATAAGGACTCGGAGAGGCTTTATCCTTCTCTGTCCTGTGTGAGAAGAAATGAGAATTGATTATGTTACGAATGGCAGCATCAGGAAAAGACAAAACAAATACATGACATTTAGTTCTTTTCTTCTCTTTCGGTCGCTCCTCCCGCATTATGAGCATTGACAGACTGTAAGCACTAAAAATGCTACTTTTGACTTTTGGCTCCCTGCAAGAATCAAATCACATGATGCACTGAACAGCCACATCTTAATTACAACCCACCTCAACATAATCAGTGGAGAGACTGAGTGGGTCTTTGAGTGTGAGTTTATGCTTATATATGTCAAACTTACATCTCTACAATAGTTATATCGGGCATCCACAAATATGCAGTAGGAATTGTCATATCCTTAATTCCACAGAATTGATTTGGGTCCCACTTAATGTACTCATTTGTCCATTCCTACACAGGGCAATGGGAGGAAAGTGATCAAATCAAGGAAAAAATACAAAAGATGTAATTTCAAGCAATTTAAATTTCAACAATACAATGAAAAATGTGTATTTCTAAGAGAAAACTCACCAAATAAACCCAAATGTAAGAAATTAAGGTCTGGTCAATTTCTCTCTGAAAAAAATAACAATGTTCATTTAGGTAGCATCACACTTCAGCTAAAGCATCAGCAAACACATCTCTGTGAATTATTAATGTAGGGTCTACCTTAAAATACAAACCGCCTTGAGGCCACTGTTGTTGTAATTTGGTGCTGTGTAAATAAAAGTGAATTAAATTGAATCTCATATTGGGCACGCTATAACATTTTCTTTAACCTGTACACTGTTGCTGCTTATCTGCAAGCTGCTTTTCAACCCAACTCCAGTTTCTTGTTTAGTTAATTCAGTTAACTGGCCATTCGAAATTGCCTATAGATTCGAGTGGGAATGGTTGTCAGATTGGCAGCCTGTCCAGGCTGTACCCTGCTAATGCCTATGGTATCTGGGATAGGCTCCACCAGGACTACATGATGGTTTAAATGATTATCTCCTCTTTGGCAGATGGGCTTTTTGCCATTAAGAAACACACACAAACTATTTGGCAATGAAAATATTCATTATCATTCAAAGGAAAACACACACATGCATGTAGCTTAAACAACTTACCATATCCAGGATGGCATAGAGTTTCATTTCAAGCGACACATCTGTATGATGGCTGTTGTTTATAATGGGCCGGCTCATAGTGTACTTAAGACTGTCTTTGCTCAGGTTCAGGTGACGTACAATCGCCTGAAAATTACAGAGTTTCTCCACTTCATTATCTGAAATGACATCCAAACACATTCTATATCAGCAATTTCTTTTATGAGATGAAAAACACAAAGAAACTCCCATTTCTGATTTTCAACAAAAAAAAAAACTTCAGAAGTCTGTTGCTCACCAGACATCATTATTGCTTATTAGCTTTTGGCATATTTCCAACAGATGAAGTAATACCTCAGAACCTTTTAATCAAACCCTGATATATCCAGAGGCCTTTTGTTCACTAAAAGATGACTAAGTTTTATTTAATCAATCCTTTAATAAAAAATATTTTAAATACACTGATATTTACAGACATTGATTTTCATTATTTTCTCCTTTACATAAAATTATTTTATATTTTAGTATTGCTGATTATTAGATCCAGAGTGAATACTACATCACTTATTGGCATGCTTAGTACTGTGCAAAAGTCTTGAGTCACCATCTTTTCTTTATATTTTGCTAAAAAAAAAAAAAAGTGGGTAATGAGTGGAGATACTATTGAAACAACTACAAACATGTGTGGGAAAACCAATTCTAAGAAGCTTGAAAGTCAATATTTGGTATGACCACCTTTATTCTTCAACACAATCTGGACTCTGTTAGGCAAGTGTTAATGTGATTTCCTCAAGTAGTCTTCAGAAATAGTTATCAGAGCCTCTTGAAGGACATTCAAAGCATTTTGAAGGTTTGCTGCCTTTCAGTCCATTCTCTTTCAAGATGATCCCATACTATCTCAATAAATTTGTGATTTGGGCTCATGAAAGGCAAATCCATGACTGATAGCATCCCTTTTTTTTTTTTTTTTTTTTTATCCAGTTATGCTTTTTCAGCACTGGCAGGATATTAGGCATCATTGCCATGTTGAAAAATGAAGCTGTTGCCTATCAGATTCTTTTCAGATTGCATTGCATGGATCAGAACTAACAGTACTTTTCTCTTCATACTTCTATCAGTTTTGACAAGATCCCTAACACCATTCACTGAAATACAGCCATAAACCATAACAAAGCCAATCTTCCACTAAAACCATTTCTGATGGGCTTTGGCAAAATGGGAGACTGGACTGAAGGATCAGTTTCATTTTCAAATTTTTCTAATTTTAAGTACACACTGCACACCATGCTGACATATGTCTTTGCCTAATAGCTCTTTAAGAATTCCTTTGTTTGGTGAAAACATTTTTTTTGATGTCCTCAACTGTGTTATCCTGTGTTTTTGTGAGATGCAAGTTGCCTGTTTATTGGCCTTCTCATAGACCAGTAGTAAGTGGGCTCACAGAAACAAGAGAACATTTCTCATAAAGTAGTTAGGTCCAAAGACGACTGAAAATGAGTGAAAAAGCTGTCAAAATAAGGGGTGGCTCAAGACTTTTGCACAGAGACAGACAGATAGATAGATAGATAGACTGTCTTTACTCTGTACCTCTGATAGTGGTTTCATTGATCATCTGTTGATCATCTTGTAGCTCTGAACTGGAGCCATTTTCACCTGGCATGGAAGAGTACAGTCATTTATGCCTAAAGGTATAAAATATCCAGAAATGTATGTACAGGTTTTAAATAAGCATTTGCTCCCAGATGATGGCTTTACAAGGAAAAGCCTTACATATTTTAGCAACACAATCACATATTCAAAAATTTACATATTCTATCTATAGCATCTTTCACAATAGAATGATAGACGAATCCAGGTGGTGAACTGGCATCCATGCAGACCATACTTTTCACCCAATGAAAATATTTGGTGCACCATGGAACATAAAATACAACACAGCAAAGCCAAGACTGTTTATCAGCTAGAATCCTATATTAGACAAAAACAGGACAATATTTGTCTCAAAACATTTGAGATGGTTTGCTTCCTGAGGCATAAAATGCTTTGCTGTCACAGTGAAGATCACAACATAAGACCTTAGTTTTGGAATACATCCAGTTCAGTAGCAGCTTACAGGAACAACTATTCCTTCCTGTGCTTGGACCAGCCATAACCTCTGGCTCCCAGCTATTAACCAAATACCCAAGGTCCGATTTTATTGGCCTGGCTTCTGTTCCTATTGTTCCACTAATGTGAATAAACACAATATTTGTTTGTTTTCATCTCAGTGTCTGCAAGCAGGACTGTTTGTTTTTTTTCTTTTCGGTTCTGTTGCATTTTCAGTTTCTTTAAAAATTTTTCCCTAAAATTAATAGTGAAACTACTCCTTAAGCTGGTTTACTCCGACTGATGTAAGATTTCATACCAAATTAAACATCCATCTATTTTCTTACACATCCAGTTCAGGACGCTGGTGGGGCTGGAGCCTACACCCGCTGACATAGTGCCAGAGTCAGTGTGCATCATACACAAGTCGCCAGACTGCGTTAGTCTATGCACACAGAGAAAAAGACAACATTCACACTCCTACTGCTAATCTGCACATATCATAAGGTGAGCTATTGAAAATGTTGGTGTTTATGTACTTTGTGTTGTCCAATAGACCGTTTTCATTATCCCTGTATTGAGGTTGCAGCAAAAATTTTACAGAAAATATCTATCTGGGTTATCAGAAGGCAGGCAAGTTATTCACCAATATTTATACATTTTTCAGTCTAAGATGCTGGTTTTAGTAAACTGATTAAATGTGGAATTTAATTTAGTAAACAGGATGTATTTACTGGCTACTTATAGAGCCAAGCAGCCCCTCTGCTGAAATATGTTTTATCTATTCCAAGTAAAAACAGTGATGTTGAATAAAATATAATACAACATTTTTTTTAATTGTCCAATTTGTCATCTGCATTAAATCAGAATGATCTCAGCTTACCCACAAGTAGCAGCAGCAAGAAGAAACCTTCAATCATTGTAGCCTTGAGTGATCAGAGAGCATCTTCACCCTCTCTGTGCTGTTCAGAGATTCTTCCTAATCCATTGATGTCACTGCCCTGCCCTCTTCTAGTGCAGAGCAAATGTAAAGACCAATTGTGTTTCTACCCCCATATCGATCCTAACACAGTGGGATCGGCATACTATGCATCAGCATAACAGCTGATATAACAGCAACTAATAAAAAAATGTTTTAGGTTGAGGCTGCAAAATTACTAAGTAAAATTAGTAAGCTTCCTGTTATTAACCAAACTCTTGTTATACAGCCCAAGCCTCTACCATCCTAACATCAGTCAGGTTGAATAGTTCATTTTCTTGCTACTTTGGATAAAATTTATTTAATTTTTTTCTGCCAAAGTGTCCGCACTCTACTCTGACAGGTTTCAGATGCTTTTGTTTTTGTTGTTGCTTCATCCATTGTTCTTTTTTCTTTTAGGAAAATGGACAGTAGGGTTAATCATAAAAAGTGAATGAATCAGATTGACATCAGTTTCATTTAAATCCAAACAACTGAAGTGCATTAACATTAGCTTTTAATAAAACAAAATAATAATAAAAAAAAACCCCAATAAACTTCAAAATACAGTGACTAAATTGTCTTTTTGAGCAGATGTTGTCACAGATTTACTTGGGTTTTTTTTCTTATTCTACTACAGAAAAAAATAAATCTTTATTGTTCTGGTCTTGTCTATGAAACTTAGAGGACTCTACAGTAATCCAAACACACTTTTGGAGCATTTGTGATATATCCAGAAAATAAAGACAATAAATAAAAAGCAATTCATGTTCAGGTGTATTTGTTTAAATAATAATGTAAAAAATGTGTCAGATTGCACAACAGGTCCTAAAGTTACTGTTATTTAGAGATCTGTGAAATATATCTAGAGAACTGTACTTTTCCTTATTAATGTTGGACAGGATGTGGGTTGGAAGGCTCTTAGATTTTCACATATTCATTAACCATAGCAGCACGAGATACCAGTGAGGAGAACAAACACTGTTAAGTGCTCCATTAGAGGAAGTAGAAAGATCCTGTTTGAAAAAAACAAAAACCAAGTTATTTACAATGAGTTTATTGTTGCTGCACTCAGCTCAGATGTCAGTGAACAACAGTTGTTTTTATGCTAATATTCAGGTTATTTACCATCTTTACAAAGCCAAATGCACAAAATTTTATTTTTCAGTGAAACATTACACTTACCTTCAATTAGGTACCCTAATAGATATACGCAGTACCGTATTCACCACGCTCTCAGCAGTGGGGAGGCCATTACATGAGAAGCAGGACTACTGAGGAGTTCTTCTCCGCTCAGCCTAACCCTAGGTTTCTTCAACTAGGGTTATGTTGTTTACTTAGTGTGTGAGAGGAAAATAAACACATCTTGACTGGTAAATTATATTCTGACTGGTAAATTTCTGAACGACGAAACATTTCACCACTCTTTAGCATTCTCTTTACTGTATTTTTTGGACCATAAGGCGCACTGTCGATGAACGGGTCTGGTGTCATTCATAAGGCGCACTGGATTATGAGGTGCATTAAGTGAAACAAAACAATCAGATAAATCAAACTTTACTCAACTCATTCTTCTTGCTTCCTCCACTTCTGTACCATTGATTCATACATGTTGATCTCTCACAGTTGCTCTCTTCCCATGTTCTACTGCGTGACTGATAGCCTTGAGTTTGAAATCCACTTCGTAAGCATGTCTCTTAACAGGTGCCATTTGGGGTCCTTATACACACACAATACAGTAATAATTGTTGAAGCACAGTACATATCTCTCCGCAAGGCTCCCGATTGTTAGCCGTAATGTTCCAACAATCCATCAAGCGGTGCGGCTTAAGCACAACCAGAATTCATACATAAAGCGCACCGGATTATAAGGTGCACTGTCGAGTTTTGAGAAAATTAAAGGGTTTTAAGTACGCATTATAGTCTGAAAAATACGGTATTCCGGTTGCTGCCACAAATACACTGAGTTGGCTGTAGCTTTCCAGCTCACAGCCCGACTCCCATGAACAACAACAACACAGACAAACAGCCAACCTTTTTTTGCCGGCGAGTCATGATTACAGATGCCGTGCAGGTGCGCCCATCTCCCCTGCAACAGCACTGCAGACCACGCCCCACCACATACCCCCATCGTCTGACTGAGGTCGGGGAGCCAACTTTATTTATATAGCACTTTTTTTTTTTTAAAAAAACAGCGGTACACCAAAGTGCTTTACAATAGAAACAGGGAAATTAAATAAAAGACCACTAATAAAGTACCACATATGTCAGCAGGTTAAAGGCACTAATTATACAAATATAAAAGGGAATATAAGAACAAACTTACTAAGAATGGATAGCTATAACTACATAGATAAAAATGGAGCCAAATATAAAATAGGGACACTAACTAGATGGAAAAGCAATGTTAAATAAGTGAGTTTTTAAACAAGATTTAAAAGATAGAATGGAATCTGACGCACGGATAGTGATGAGAAGGTTGTTCCACAGGTAACCAGGGCAAAAGCAAGGTCACCCCTAGATTTAAGTCTAGATATAGGCTGAACCAAGAATAATTGGGCTGAAGACCTGAGGGCTCACCCAGGAACATATGGACTAAGGAGATCAACAAAATAGGTAGGGGCTAAATTATTTATAATATTAAAGGTGAGCAACAATATTTTAAATTCGATACAATATTTGCTGTTATCTCTTTTACATTAAGATGATGTAGAACCTTTAATACCCAACATCTAGACTAACATCACAATGGAACAAAGGGAACAGCCCATTTCCCAAAATAAAACCCCACACCGTAATTCTCCCCACCCCCAAATTTTACACTAGGCGCAATGCAATCAGACAAGTACTGTTCTCCTGGTAACTGTCATTCATTGGCTTCCCAGATAGAGAAGAGTGATCTATTACTCAGATAACATGTCTCCACCCCTCTAGAGTCCAGAGGAAGCATGACTTACACTACTACATTCGATACTTTGCATTGAATTTGTTGATGTAAAGTCTGGATAAGATTGCTCAGTAATAGAATAGAATAGCTTTTTATTGTCACTGTTACAAGAACAGTGAAAGGCAGTTTGGCATCTCTCCATGTGTGTGGAGTACACAATAGCGTAAGTATTTACACAATAACAGACAAATTTACATTTACACAAGAAAGATATGTACAAGAGATTGTTTCCATCAAACTCTCTATGCACTGCCCTTGAGCTAACCTGAAGACAACATGAAGTTTTGAGGTCTGTAACACTTGACTCTGCAGAATGTTTACGCCTTTTGTGGACTTTGTACCTCAGCATGACCCCTCTATGTGATTTTAGTTCCTGTCATTCCCACTTCCACCTTTGTTATAACACTAGTAATAGTTCACTTTGGAATATTTAGAAACAACAAAATTGATGACTTGACTTGTTGCACAGCATCAAATCTGGAATTCACTGAGCTGTTAAGGGCAACCCATTCTTTCATATTCTGTTTGTAGAAGCAATTAAAACTACATGTTCTTGTGCCAGGTTTTCAAGTTGATGTATGTGCTTTGTCATGTAGTAAACATGGCAAGCAGTACTCTCAGTGATCTTTGTGGGTAGGTCAAGTGCGTTTTCAAACCATTAAAGTATCCAGGGTCTTGTGGTCACTAAAAGGCCTCATCTGCAGGGCATGTCTCATTATTTGTCTAATTAAATTATTTTAAATGGGCTGTATAAAATGATATTCAGACAAATAATGTATGTGCAGTTTTTAAGCTTCTGTTTCATGCGTTGAGTTTGTTCAGTGATTAGAGGAATATCATCACATTTAAACTGTAAATTCAACACTTTATAGACAAGAGAACTGGGCCAGTTGCTGGAGCTGCTGTGGAACCCCATGCCAGCTTTTGTTTAGTGTTTTTAGCCATGATGATCTGTTGGTTTTCAGGGGTGGAGGCCTTGGTGGTGGTACTCGCATTTTAAGTTGCAGAAACTGGTTGTAAGGACTTGGAAGGTCATAATAATGATATTAATAACTTAAATTTGTATGGTACCTTTAAATAACCCAAGGCTGCTTTACAAAAATATATAAATAAGCAAAAAGATTAGAGGTTGAGCTTTGCTGAAGAGGTGAGTTTTGAGAAGTTACTTGGAAGAGTCCAGTGATGGGCATTGCAAAACTCAGAGAGTTCCATAGGATAGGGGCTGATGCAGTGAAGGCTGTGTCCCTAAAACTATAGAGATGGGTATGAGGGAAAGAAAGCAGAACCATGATTGAGGACCGTATCAGCCAAGACTGTGTGTATGGGTACAGCAAGTCAGACAGGTGCTTAAGCTACATTGCACTGAGGGATTTGTAAGTGAGAAGAAGGATCTTTTAAGTAATGCAAGATATAGGTGATTAATAATCAACCTCACCACAGGTCACAGTTGTCTCCTAAACTCTCTTGGATAGGACTGGAGTCTATTTCACTCTGTTCCAGCTTGTGAAAGATGTGGGCAGGTATGCGAATACTTGTATCAGAAGAGGCTGTATGGGAGTTTTCCCTGGTGCACAGGAAGGTTGCTTACCTGCACCTTACATCTCAGGGCCCTGTACATTCAGGTTTTTCACAAAAAAAGCTATAAACTTTACCACCACTAAGTATTGTAAGTACCTTGACTGAAAAACTACATTGAGCCCTCAATACATTTAGAACTGCACAGCAAGTTATACCAAAGCAGCAAATGCAGGGTAGGGTAAAAAATGTTTATTCCAGTGTTATGGTAGAATGTAGATGTAAATGGAGAATATACAAATACATTGCTTTATGTCATGCATTTACATTTCATTGTTTATTTAAAGAGCTAAACTTCCAAAACAATACACTTTGACTATATTCACTGTTTATTTAAAAATAGTAACAGAACATTTACATTGTGTACATTCCATATTAAATACCTAATATCATATTCTTATCATTTCCTTAACAAGTACTTATTAAAATAACTATTGCAATTGGTGTCATAATTAAGGCATATGTGATACATGCAAAAAACACTGCTGAAGACAGGATTGGCTGAAGCCACTGGGGAAATACCTTGTGCTCTGTTTTGATGATTAAGTTAATATATGAGGATGGAAGAATGGGTCCAACTATAAAATTGTACTATTTTAGATTACATACAGTTTTACATTATTTAATGATTAAATCTCAATTTGTGAACAAAATGAAATGTAACCAGATTACAACCAGTATGTCTGCAGCTGTTGTTTTCTTAAACTGTAGCTCTACTCGTCTTCAGCAGTGTACCACAATAAACCCATAATTGCTAAGAACACAGCGACTGCAGTCAAATAAGAAATGATGAAAACTTTGTTAATTTTTTTAACCATTCTCGTCCAGTAGCCAGGCTTCCTGTTGCTGCTGAGCAGAGTTATTGTTTTCCCAGTCTCCTGCAGCTCATCGGAAACTTTTTCCAGAGCAAAGGACACCTCTGTCAGTTTACTGCTGCTGCCCTGAAAGAGTGGTTTTGTAGAAAGGTAATTAACAATATGTTAGGCCAATAAGGTTCATGATACTTTGGCATTTAACACTCTGGGTTGTTTCTACTTTGATTAAATAAAAATATTCGCTTCTGATACATGGTTTAAGATGCAGGACAATCTCTCTCATGCGAGCATCCCTTTCTAGAGCTTTTAAAAATTCACTTTTGTGAAATACAAAAAGAAAAAAGTACAATGTTTTACCAACCTTTTGGGTGAGAGATGACAAAGATACAGATGGTGTTTCATGAGATGATACCTCATCAACAGAGGCACGAGGACTGCATCTCTTAATCTCTGGAAAAACACATTTGACATAAGGATTAATGCAACACAGCTAAAACTGCATGCAGATTTGTGGAATGCTTGCTATGATTAAGCTCACCTCTAAAACAGCTGCAGAAGTTGTGGCTGCCCTGGTTGTTCCCAGAGTTCTCCCCCAGGCTTCGGTCTCCATCTGTCTCATCTTCAATTGCAGAATCTTTTTCAATCAGATGCATCACCAAAATTGTCTCCAGGAGGCTGAGCAGCATCAGAGCAAAAACTCCAATGCAGTAGACAGCTGAGGAGAGCAGGCAGTGATATTAACTTGGACAAATAAATATTGACTATATGTGCAGTCAAACACACTTCCTTACCTATAAGTGGAATACTGTCTGAAGAGCTCGGCAGAATCTCATTCAGAAGAAGCTGCATCACTGTGACAGCAAGCAGGACAGTGACCTTGAAGCCGAGTTTCTCACCCCCAGTGTCTGAGATCAGGAAGGAGGACAAGTCCAGAAGCAAGAAGAAGAGCACTGGCAGGATGAAATTGGCAAGGTAGAGGACAGACCTCCTCTTCATGGTAATCTGTGAATTTTTTCCCAGGTGGTTAGGTACAATAGAAACAGATTTATACTAAAAGAAGTATTATGTGACCTTTTATTCAAATACTACAGAGAAAGGAGTTCCATGAGAAGTTGTGAATGGTGATAAATGTGCCAAATAATTGCTGCACTCTACATGGACACCTTCACCTTTATGCACTCCTTCCTGTTGGAAAAATTGCAAAATAGTACTTCAATAGTTAAATAAATATCTAATGTATTGCCAAAAAATATTTGCTATTAGCTGACAGTGACAAGCGGTGTAGGAGTTCAAACCACTCCTTTAGGAAAAGACAACACTATGAAAAATATCATTATTTAAAAGTTATGTATCGAAAGTAAAACTTATCTTCCATTAAAGCTGATTTGGCCAAATCCTTTTCACCACACATTATCAAGGATAACTAATTGTTACCAGTGGTCACAACCAGAGACACCACCTGATTTCTGAACATATTGTACTTGTTTTCAAAAATATACTGTGCATAAATGACCCTGTATTGTTTCTACTGAAACACACTGGCTTTAAAGGCACCTGGGGGATACGGTGCACATAAGCATGTTTGAAAAATTAGATATCTTTATATTTATTTATTTTATGGGACAATGTTGTTTGCTGTTTGTGTTTTTTGTTCTCACATACACTTTTATTATTGGTCCTATACACTTCCAAACATATACTGGAGATTATGATAGCTTTAAATGATACAGCCAATAAATATGATTAATAAAAATTATTTTGAATGAATACATCATAGCATAATTGTCCATTGCAAACTTGGCAACTCATAGATTGGCCTACAACTGAACTGGGCTAAACATGGCAGCAAGAGTCAGCACATCCATCACCTGCTGTGGAAATCAGTGCCAGGTGGCTACAGTAGAAGGATACAGAAAAAAGAAAGAGTTTTCTTTTCTTTTCTGTTTCCAGAAATACTTACAGTGTAAATGACTGCATTTTGGTCAAATCCAAAATGATTGACAATTTCGCTGGTGACTGATATGTTGATGAACAGCCACTCATACTGCGTGTGCATCACCTTGCGAGACCATTCTGTGAGCATTGTATCATTTCTGCTGGACTGTAAATATATTTCTTTATCTGAAGTGGAATATAAAAACAAATGTGATAAGTGATAAATAATACAAATTTGAGCATATCAACAAGGAATATACACTCCAAAAAAAGTAATAACCCGGACTGGTGATAGCCATGCAATTGTGATTTCCCATAAAATCACCAAAAATAGTAAGCCATTTTCTAATGGGGAGTTTGTCAAAGAGTGTTTAGTGGATCCTCCCATGCTAGTATGCCCTGAGAAAAAAAGCATTTTAATTGTGCCCCTCTGCCGCCAAACCATAATAAAATGGACTAATGACATTGTGGGAAATTTGAAGGTGAGTGTTTTTTAATTTCAATTTTAATTTTTCAGGGATTTAACTACATGCTTGCAAACTCTGGGGCTGTAATAGGACAAACTTGCAGGTGTCACAACTGTTTCCTGTCTACACAAAAAACAGCAATATCACGTAAGTTAAGTCTTTGAAATGTTCACAGTTGTTGCTGGGAATATTGATTAAATAGCAATAAAATCCTGGCATTTGTATCACGCCTATTTGACATTTTCATTGCTTATTTGTAATGTCTACCCTCTCCAGTGGGTGTTTATAACAAGATAAAACTAATATTATGCAGAACTGATTCAAGCTTATTTATATGGCTCTCCATAGCAGTTCCAGCAGTTCCAGGACTCACCTTCATGCATAATAGACTTGAAGGAGAGGTTGCAACTTTGGATGTCGAAAGGGAATTTGTAAACATGCATCTTGCAGGTGCTTAACACCACCTGGTCATTCCTAAATTCAACCATACCATCTGAAAGTATGCTGAGATATGGACTTGGAGAGGCTTTATCTTTCTCTGTCCTGTATGAGAACAAATGAGAGCAACCCATTATGGTACAAATGATAGTAACAAAAGTTGTGTAATATCATAATATGGAAAATAACTATGTCTGCAGCTATATCTAATTTTTGCTAAAGTAAACCAGCTAGAGGTGTAAATCGAGTGATACAATCAATTTGGCCAATATATTGATCAGTGGGTTCACCTGACACAGGTATTGCAGTACGGACAAATGTGTTATACTTTGTCATTGCTATTGTACTCTGAATCATAATTTAAAAATCCAATCGTATTGGATGTTGTTGAAATATACTTTTTTTTATTCTGGAAAAAATATATTTTATTTAAAGAAAAGTATGGCACTGTTGGGTTGCCTTTCTTCGAGTTCTCTTGTAACTTCCCCCATCCATAATGTACTATTTTTTATCAAATCCAGTAGATGCTGCTTGATTTGAGCCACTTTCCTTTTACAATAAAACAATCTGGCATGTTTATTTCATAAATTACAATAAGGAACACATTTTCTGTCACCATAAGGTTTTAACAGTAGCATGTATTTATAATAAAATGATTAGATGTGAGTGTGTGTTTATGGGCAGTTGTGTCAAACTTACATCTCTTCAATAGCTATATCTGGCATCCATAGATATGAAGTAGGAATTGTTATATATTTAATTCCACAAAATTCATCTGGTTTCCATTCAATGTATTCATTGCGCCACTTCTACATTGAGGAGTACAAAAAGAAAGGGATACAGGCAAAGAGATGGGAATAGAAGATGAAAAACAGATAATTGAAACAAATAGTTCAAATGTTAACAATACAGTGAAAACCATATATACCTGTGATATATCTAAGAGTAAACTCACCAAATAAACCCAAATGTAAGTAATTAAGGTCTGGTCAATTTCTCTCTGTAAATAAAGAATTTGAACATAGCATTTATTGAGGCAGACACATGTCAAGCTCACCTACAGTCAGGTTAGCTAATGTTAGCTGATATTGGCTTATGCCTCAGCGAATATCCTCTGCTGGTAAATACATAGTTGCTGCTCAAGTGTAAGCTGCCTCCAAGCCAACTCTTCATTCAGCAATAGTATTATTGTTATTAATACTACTACAATAACATGAACAAGAAATAATAATAATAATAACAACAATAATAATAATAATACTATAGAGACAAATAAAATCACCAACAAAAAGTTGTTCGTACTGCACCAAACACAGGTAACTACATATATCATGTCTGATTGGAAGTGATGGACAGTAGTGCTTTGAAACTTGCCTTGGAATTTTTACAATTTCATCAGCATTAAAGTACTCCAGTGACACCTTTATGCATTACCATGGAGTCACAACTCACAAACTGTATCTCAGTACTGTGTGTCAAATATACGTCTCAGAAAAAACTAATACAAAAAATAAAAAATAAAAAAGGAACTGATGTAAGAAAATGTAGTAGAAAAAAAGGTTGTGGCAAGTAATGCAAGCCAAAGTAAATAACAGTAATAATAATAATAATAATAATGATAATAATGATAATAATAATAACAATAATAATAATAATAACAATAATAATAATAATGAGTTCTTTTGTCAGTGAGTGCTGTAACATTATATGTTTCAGAAGCAAGAAAACATGTACACATGGAAACACATCTACACGCACACACACACACAGACACACAATTGCCAAAGAAAATATTCACTGTCATTAATAATGAAAAAAATGCCCGAACAAATTACCATATCTAAGATGGCATAGAGTTTCACTTCGAGCCATACTTCTGTATGATGACTGTTGTTTAAAATGGGCCGGCTCATAGTGTATTTAAAATTGTCTTTGTTCAGATTCAGGTGTTGAGCAATATCCTGAAAATTACAGACTTTCTCCACCTCAGCTTCGTTATCTGAAATGATATCAAAATGCATTCTCGATCAGAGATTTATTTCAGGAAAAAAAAAAATAGGCACCTTCTGTGCTTTCTGATTTTAAAGAACCTCATAATAACCAGGATATGGTGTAATATCATGTGCTCTTGTTAATCTGAGGTTTGGTATGGACTATATGATTTTTCTTTATTATTTGCAATGTTAATCCTAGAAATAAAAGATACTGCATCTTTCAAAAATAGTAAATGTTTTATTTACAATATTTTTTCAAGTTGATTTTGACCAAATTTAAACAAAATCAACCGAATAAGCTTTTGAGAAAATAGATTAATAATACCTCCGATAATTGTCCCATTGGTTATTTGCTGATCAGCATCTGGTAGCTCTACACTGGAGACATGTCCACCTTACATAAAAGAAAAAAGTTCTCAAAAATGTTTAGCAGAGTTAAAATAAACAGTTACAAAGTGCTTCATTCAATGTATAACTCAAAATATAATAAACAAGTATACATGCATAGACAGAAATTATTATATATATGTACAAAATAGGTGCATAAGTCTTGGTTAAAATCATAGTTGAACTGAAAGAACATATGACCAGAAAAACAGAGACTCTAAAAAACTGAGTTTTCAGCTGACATTTAAAACAAATCAGTCACTCTGCCAAATGGAAAGGCTCAAATAACCACTCATTACAAGTACATGGCTCCTTGGCCCAACCACAATTCAGTGTCTGCTTCTAGCTTTGTCTGACAGTGCGTAGAGCAAACCTGATTACACTAACTGCAAGAAAGTTTAAAAGTCCATCCATCCATTCGCTTCCGCTTATCCTTTCCAGGGTCGCGGGGGGCGCGGGAGCCTATCCCAGCTGTCATAGGGCGAGAGGCGGGGTACACCCTGGACAGGTCGCCAGTCTGTCGCAGGGCCAACACACAGGGACAGACAACCATTCACGCTCACATTCACTCACACATTCACACCTAGTGACAATTTGGATTATCCAATTAACCTATCCCCTCAAACTGCATGTCTTTGGACGGTGGGAGGAAGCCGGAGTACCCGGAGGGAACCCACGCAAACACGGGGAGAACATGCAAACTCCACACAGAAAGTTTAAAAGTCATCCAAACAAAATCCATGATGCTGGTCCAGCCTACATCAACCTGTTCAAGATTATCAATAACAGACCTTCCTTAACAGTCAATTAAACATAAAACATTCCAGTCATTAAAGTCAATCTGGTAGCAAACAAACCAAAATCAGTGAATTCAAACCAATGGCCACCAATGGTCCTGTTTTTCAGGCCAGGTGTCCCTTTTCCTTTCACCAATCCAGTTGATTAGTATTGGGTTGCTAATACAAATAAACAGTTAACTAGGTTGTTTTTGTCTGTATGTCTGAATGCTTGTTTGTTTTGTGTCATAGTGTCTGCAAACTGTTGCACCAGAGAGATCCAGTTGTGTTTTAAGTTCCTTGAATATTCTTCAACTCGACAGATAAACTGGATCAAATTTATGTTAAGACTGTTAAATATTTTGACTGGTTCGGTGACTAAATGTAAGATTGCAAACCAATTTAAACAACTGAAGTCCTTCAATTCAGATTTCAAACAACAACAAAAAAAATTCTAATTTAATCGTGTCTGAATTCTCTTAATCGTGGAAAAATAAAAGATAGGCTGTTTATAAAGAGATTAATATTACTTTGGTCATTTTCATTCTAAAATGCAGATTTAGTAAGGTACATAAACATTAGACTTATTTTGGCATTATATTTAATGCCATGTTATATGTCATGTTAGTTGAACTGAACTTATTTATCAGCAGTAAAAAAAATGTTTCGGAATTAAAATAAATAAATAAAATGCTGAAATTCCCAACTGAATTAAAATAGAATAATCTTAGCTTACCCATGATTATGAGCAGAAAGAAGAAATCAGTGATCATCGCTGCTTTCAGAGGTCTCTAAGCACCCTCGTCTTCTGTGAGATCTCGAGACGCTTCCTGCTCCATTAAAGTCACTGCCTTACCCTAGAAGAGGGTGGGGCAAATGTAAAAACAAATTGTCCAAAGAACCCAGCAAACAGCAGCAGCAGAGAGTGGGCAGGGATACTCACAGAATCTCCTACGGAGAAAAAGCATGTGATCAAGTAAACTGGACATTTCTATTCAGCACCCCACACAGATTTGGTTTAGGAGAGCCATTCATCTATTTGATAAAACAAAACACCGTACACTTCCCCCAGAGCCACAGGAACCACAAATGTGGTCACACCCCAAAGGTTGATACTTCACCGGAAACCAGACAAGGATACCTTCTCTCCATCTTTAACATACGTTGCAGCAATACAGCAGAACAAATGCTTAAATACAAGTCAAGAATTCACAAGACAAAATTAGTCTTTATGCAAATTATTTATTATATCTACAAGATCCACATAACCCATTACAAGAAATTTCAGTATTCAGTATAATTTTTTTTTACATATAGGGACCTCAAGAGTCTTGTCCTGGGTCTGCCCCAAGAGGAGGCCCTGGGACAAACCAGGATGGATGGACCTCAAGAGGAAAGCATGTGTTGTGAAACTATATTTTTACTGAATTGGGCATGCCAGGTTTGTTTAAATAGTGAATAAAATGAGATAGAAATAAAATTACAATGAGTGCAGTGGCAGTGAAAGATATATTTTGGGTCGTTTGCTTCAGCCAGCAGTCAAGGGAGTGCATTTTCCTTTCTAAGGCTACGGTCACACTGCAGGCAAAAGTGCATCAAATCCGACTTTTTTGATCCTATGCGACCCATATCCGAACATGATGATAGTTTGAACAGCACAAATCCGATAATTTCAAATCTTTAAGCAAAAATAACTATCAGCAAAACCACATATGAATTATGGGTCAGTGTGTAACAATTATAGGACTCAACACCATTTAACATTTCTTATATTCCATATTCCTGCAGCCACACCAGACACTAAACTGCCACGGCCGAAACTGGCTCCTGTCTGTGCAAACATGTTCTAAGGCATTAAAATAAATTTAATTAGTCAAACTACATTACTCATTCAGCATACTGATAAACGTATAAAATATACATTTATATTTTTTAATTAACAATAGCAAATATGGGGACGCTCTCTTTACAACTCTGTATTTTATCACAAAAGCCTGGCTGTTAACACCCTTTACCCCCTTTCAGACATAGGGAGTGAAAAGCCATGGGGTTTTCAGTCTCCTCTCTCAGTCCCACTTTTCTCAACATACCAACAGTTCTAATTTCTGTAAAAGAATATTGTGGGAATTTCACTGCACCACAGTGACATATGACATGAAATTGTTCCACAATTTGTAGATGCAAGTTTTTACACATTGAACTTTGAGCCAATCTGTCCTAAGAAATTTACAAAGATGCTCTTTTCATACCCAGTGTGACTGACTTTTTGGCAGAACATGCTCCCCCAGTTTTTTTTTTTTTTTTTTTTTTTTGTTGGAGTACCACTTTTCCAACCTTTTGTTGCCCCATTCCAACTTTTGAGACATGTTCCGGCCATCATATTCTAAATTAGGAAATTCCTTTCATAAAATTTAGATTTTTTTCTGTTTAGACATTTAATGATTTCCATATTCTATTGTGGATAAAAGGAGCTGACTTTGAAATTAAGAAATCATCATTAAGATTTTACACAGCATCTCAATTGTCTTACAATTGGTTTTCAATACTAGCGTAAAATTATCATTATTGATGGAACATTCCCTAAGAAATTGCCATATACAGAACTTCAGAATGAATCAGATCAGCCACACATTTCCACAGTGCCTGTGCTAAAATCAGGATGTGGGTAAAAGCTTTCAGAACCTCACAGCCACCTACGAGAATAGCGTCAAGATATAAGGAATAGGGAGGGGAGAGACCACAGTTAAGTGTTCCATCAGAGGGGACAGTTAGGTCATGCTGGTGAGTGTTTTTTTTTTCTTTCCATCACTGTAATTAGATGTAAACAAGTAACAATTGTTTCATTTGGACAATTTTCAAGTTTGTGTTAAACTGGCACTTACTTTCACCAGGACAAATGGATGTACTTTTGTCATTGTCTGGCTCCACTTAGCTCACCGCGCACACTTCTCCATAAGAACAAAATCAGCAAGCTTAGAGTGGGTTAATTAAATAAGTATAATGGATGTGATCTGATTATTTTTTTTAATTATTTTAATTATTTTTTGGGGGGGTTTGCTTTGCTACTGCTGAGATGATTTAAGAAAGTCTTCTGCAATGAAAGTCTAAACTGTGGACATTCCCTTTTCAACTCTTTGTGAAACAATATCTATATAAGTGCAAATAACTCTAATAAGTTACTCTAGCCTTTCCAGTAGGTTCAGGTAAAATTCACTGGGCTCCTTTATGACTGTAATGTTAATAAATAGCCACTCGTACTGTGTCTCCATCACAAATGGAGATAATGCTGTGAGCCCCGTACTGTTTAGGAAGTGTAACTCTATGTCTTCATCTGAAGTGGAATATAAAAATAGCTGTGAGTAGATCAACAAGGAAGGAATATATGTCATGGCATCTAATGATGTATTCACTAGACTATGAAAAACACACAGAACTTGTTATGGGCTTACCAGAGTGCTGGAGAGACTTGACCGAGAGATTACATCTCTGAATGTTGAAGGGAAATTTGTAAATACGCATCTTGCAGGTGGTTGTTATCACCTGCTCATTCCTGAATTTGACCAAACCATCGTGGTGAACAGAGAGATAAGCACTTTTAGTATCTTTGTCCTTGTTTATCCTGTATGGAAACAATTAAGAACAGATTATGGCACAAATTATGACAGCTCGCATCCTGTAGGATCTATCAGTTACAGCATATAAAAAATAACTTACACCATGCTTTAATTTGGAGTTTACAATTAAACGACCCTTCATGACTCAATTATATTTTATACAGAAATATTGTTCATTCACTATTTAATAGTGAACACCAAACACAAAAACACAGATGAACTGGTGACTAACACTTTGACAGCAAACTACAATGACATCATCAGAACCCTTTTTAAATAAATCTTTTCCACTTCCTTTCTGTTTAAAGCAAAAGGAAAATGTATGTCTGTCGGAGGGCACTTTTTTGAACTGCAGGTCCTTCAAGGGTAATACAATTTGAAGCTTGAAGATCTTTATATAAATATCCGATGGAAGCTAGGTCCCCTAACTTTCAGTAGCTGTTGAAAGGATAAAGTTGTGGTATATCAGTGGTTAGAAATACCATTATTACTTTAGGATTTGTTTAACACAAAGTCAGGGCTAACCCGGGAGCATTGCTGTGAGTGTAAATAACTCATGAAAGAATAAAGTTACGTTGAAACCAAGCACACCATTGTTTTTCTTGTGACATTACCAATAAGTTTGATGTGTCACATGGCCCTCTTCCTATTGAAAAAGCAAAAGTTGTATCCAAGATGGCCGACTTCTAAATGGCCACCATGGTCACCACCCATCTTGAGGAGTTTGCCCCCTCACATATACTAATGTGCCACAAACAGGACTTTAACATCACCAACCATTCCCATGTTATTACGGTGTATCCATATAAATGGCCCACCCTGTACTACAGTCTGTATTCCAGCATGGCACTAAAACTCTATATATTGCATCAGCCATTAAGCTATTCAACCAATTCTTCCCTCTTGTGATGCTGAGAGAAGAGTGGGCATGCTAGAAAAAACAGCTTTACCTTTTAAGCTACTTGCACATAATGGTGTTCTGTTTAGGCAGATTTAGGCAGAAGCTGTGGTGTTTCTGTGAAAGTCCTTTCTATGAAAAGTACAAAGTCATATAGTCCTGATAATTACCCACTTCTTATAACAAATGCATAAGTCTCTTAATAAAATGCAAAATGGTGCCAATGGTTATGAACACAGATACTATTTAAGGATTTTGGGACCTCATACCACTCTCTTGGAGTCTTTTGAGAATGCATGAGAAACATGCATGAGGAGCCAGCTGGAGGTCAACTTGTAGAAGTGGCAGTGTTCGTTCTGTTCCTCTTTGCACATAGAAACAGATACAAGTCCTGCAGCTGAGTTGATGCCCTCCTATGGCCTTGTCCAACTCTCTTTATGTAACAGCTGTGACACCTGAATAAACCTGCTTGTATTATCTAATGCTACCAGTAGTGGCAAGTACACTAGTAAAAAGCAAACTAGTGTCCTACTGTCATTAGTTTGACATAACATACATAGTTTGACATTTTTTAATTCCATTAACTAAACTACCTCAGCAAGGTCCTTCTGTGTCTTTAGGGTATTTATAGTTACTATGGCTCTATGAATATGGACTGTCAGGAGTGTAGCTCAAGTTCACACAGAATAATGAATGATTAATATTTGGATTTCCAGTCTTTTGTAGCATATTTGGAAGTCTGTAAAACACAGTTTTGCAGTTAGGGGACAAATATTTTGCTTCTTATAGACAAGGCACATAATAACAATTGTTTAAAACTGTCAGAATTAGGTGAATGGCTAGCAGATATTAAATGCCGGAAAAAAAAACATTCACATTCAAATTCAGTGTGACATTCATGTTAAATTGTTTAAAACAAACAAGTTTCAATTAATAGGTTCTCAGTTTTTTTTAATTGGGAAAATGAAAGAGGACAATATGAAAAAGTTTAATTTTTCAAATAGTCATACTTTTGTGTGGTAGTCAAATATTGTACTATGAACAAAGCAAGATGTTTCAATTCGATTTATACACTCTCATGCTCCACGGGCATTTTTTCTAGCCACAAAGACAGGATGTGTCCAAAGCATCACTGCAACATATAATGTGCGTGTTGTAATAGCACTCAGGACACATCACTTCTTGGCCAGAAAAAAAGGTTTAAATGGTAAAGCAGCAGAAATTATTGCCTGTATGAAACTGTAGGAGCCCTGGCTCCTTCTGTGCTGCAGTTTTATCCTGCTTGTATTCTCTGATGATATTTACTGTGTGTTTCTCTCTGCACAGACGTCTTCTGAATTCCACTCCCTGGAGTGTGGTGAGCAACTTGTGGTGTTAGATAACCGGATATTTGGATTTCCTTTCTCCCTGATTCACTGAGTCCTGCGATTGAGTTCACTCTGTCCTGTAGCCCTAAGAAGGAATTTACAGGAAGTCTCCAGAATATTAATTTAAATGCAATGAACAGAAATACAATCTGTAGGAGCCATTTCCACACAAAAACAGTCACTATTAGCGCCTACTCGGATCGACTCTGCACGGTTCGCCAAGATTTTCCATTAGATTATAGTACCTGATCGGACGGGGTTCCAAACGATCCGTGTAGGTACTAAAATATAATGTCATCAGACTGCTATGTCACTCGATGAGTCAAGAGAGCGTCTCATTCATGAAAATCAAAACTGCCACTTTTCAATCGAGTCGTGGTCCGTGGCAAGTCGATCTGAGTAGGTACTAATAGAAAAGTATCCACCTCCCTCAGATTTCTGCTTTCTCAGGTTTTTTTTTCTTTATTTGAAGAGGAGTAGTAGTATATGTGTGTGACGTTTAGACCCGTTTCTCAGTTAGTTCAAGTCTGTTTTGCACTTTGCTGTTGAATAACTGAATTCATCTGAATTGTTGTGATTAATAATTGTCGCATATGCAATAACTTAGTTTGATCAGTAAGGTGTAATGTTTTCATATTGTATTTAGAAAAGTGTTTGTTTTACTTTTTAAAAAAAAAATAATTTTGACTATATATTGCAGTAATGCATAGTTGTATAAGAGAGATGTTTTATTTTTGCAAATTTGAGTATTTTAATTGCTAGAACACCATAATTAATATTTGAATTGCTCCTCTGACCCTGCCTGTTGACAGGTCAGGTTTTTTTGTGTACTGGATTGTTCCTGAGGTGGATTCCTCCACTGAATTAGATGGCGAGCCTTCCCACCTGGACTTGGAGAGACTGGGAATCCCTTCTTTTCCACTTGATGATCTGCTGCACCTTGCTGTGTGATAGGACTTTATCACTCACACTTTCACACACAGCTGGCTATACATAAAACCACTGACTGACATTTTCTCATCCCTATTTTCTTTCACACCCTGGAAATTTTTTGACTATACTCCTTGGACATGTTTTATTTGTGACTTTGAATAATAAGCTGTCGTGTAGAACATTCTCCACATGTAAAAGGTGTGTGAGATTTTCATCTGAATGAACATTAAATTTGTGTAATCTGTTTTCTATAACAGTTAAGGAGTCAGGTTACTAGGGTGCACCCAACCTTGAGATCAAAAGTTAACACTTGTCCAAGTCACTATCTTAGTAGTCTGTGTTTTTCTTTTCTTTCATTTTTTGTACGTTTTCTTTCTATAATTGTAAAGTGCCTTAACCTGTGGTTGTCAAGCTTATGGTTTATTTCACTAAAGCCGGCTGGTTCTTTTGAGTTACATTCCTGTCTCTGTGTCTCATTTAAACCCACCCCTGTGCTCCTATAGTCGAACCTATTGGCCCATTGATATATTCTTTTCAACAATTCCCCTTACTGTGTTACATTAGCTTTTGATTCTTAGATTCACTCTTGTGTCTTTGCCCTCTGTGTCTCTTTCTGTGTGTCTGAGTGTAGCATCCTCAGTTGAAAAGATGGTCTCTCAAACTGATGGTTCACAATCCTTTTATTAAACAGCCATGTATGTGAACACACCTTAAGAGCTACAACATAAACAGAATAAAAGACCATTAGTAACTCAAGCAGCGTGTTACCTTTAACCTTTTGCCTTTTGCCCATTAATCATAAACGAATTGTCTTAAATTATTACACCTTTCAATTATAGACAATCTCTACATTGAGTGCTATTACCATACACATTTATTAAATCCTTCTAACCTTAAACATTTCACCCTTTTGAAACCATGAAATAAAATACACTATATTACAATTGTCTTTGACTTTACATAGCATACAACAGTGAATCTTGTAAACCTTGGCATTGCTGACTAATCATGACAAATTTACCATGGTGCCTGAGCACCCTCTAGCAGGTGAAAACTTAGCTCTAAACGTTTTGTAGCCGTCAGCAGCTTTATGCTCCATGAAATAACAAAGTACACATTTACATGACAAACCTTGATGCCAACTTTGTTCTGGGTAGCACTGCATGGAAGTCCCCAATTCCACTAAATATTATTGTTTAATTTGGCATACTATCTTCTCCCTGTTTCCCTTATTTAAGAAGGACATGACAGCTGCCCTTCCACTGAGACAATTTCAGATAAGACTTCAGCGAATAGCAGATGGGTCAACTGAAGTGCCTGATGCATCTGTTAGGTGCTGTGTCAGGTTGTTGATTGTTTTGTTTTTTTCCTGCTTCTTAAGGATATTTGCTGTATATAATTTGTTATGCCTGGCAGTTCTTTTGTCTTCCACTTGTCCGAGTTCATCAAAATATTTATAAACACAAAGGAACACAAATATTTAGATCAAAGGTTTGCACTTGGGTTTTAACTACCAGACTGGACTGGAAGATTAACCTTTGCTGAGCAACTGCAATCTAAAAATTGGATTTAGAAGTCTGTCCAGACCACGTTTTCAAGTACTAGGTTTTTGGGAATTACCTTTTTTTGCCAACAAGGTAATTGCTTAAGTTTCTGTTACACCTGTCAAACTGTTATCTGGAGCATTTTTAGAACAGGCTGCTAGTAACAATGTGTCTAAATATACAATTTAAAATTAAATTGGATCTATGCCAAGTTCTATGCTATATGTAAATGCAGCAGTAGTTCTCACCTTGAGTTGAGTTTTTTTTTTCTTCTTTTTGCTTGAATGATTCATAGATGAGTGTTAAGTGGCAAACTAACAAAACACATTAATTCTGAAAATGATCAGCTACCAGTCTATTAAGGACTGGACTGAAAATAAGTGAAAAAGCAGCCAAAGTCCAAAGAAAAACTCTGAAAGATCCTCAGAAAGCCTAGAGAATCTTTACTCAAGAGTTGTTTAAAAAAATTCTACCTCTCTTGGAATGAAAGAAAAAAAAATAACACAGAAGTGACTCAAGACTTTACATGTTCTGTACTTTAATTCCATCATGCTAATACATGAATTTTATAGGATGCAGGTGTCAATGTAGAATTTAGAACAGGAATCAGCTATATTGTTTTATATTCCCACAACACATGAGTTACGAGTCTTAAAAGAGCTACACTTTCAGTATATTTAATATATGCATTGTGTATTTGAGATCAAGATCAGTAGAATATTAACACTCAGTATATTACTTAACAGGTACACATCGCTAACTACTGCAACTGTTGTCATAAATGAGTATGTGTTATGTATCTATGGTGTAAAACATGCAAAAACATCCATTATGTGTGTATATAAAATTAGCAGAAAAAGTAAATACATTTATTTTTGCTTAATTATTTCTTATGTTGTAACAGTTCCTCTTGGTAATAAATCTTATACTCTAGAAAAAACTTTTTATTTCCCCTTAAACGGTGCCATGTTTGTAAGGAAAATGCATTGGGATTTGGACTGAGCTGTAAAGTTGAGTATTTGGCTTGTGCCCATTACAAACTCACCAAAATCCTCTCTACCAATGCCAAAACAGCTTATTCTGCTATTGACTCTATGTTTGGTGTTGTTTATTGGATTGTTTGATTGAAGTCTGGAGAAACAAGAAATACTGGCAATTTAATAATTCATTAATTTATCAAATGGGGGCCTCAGTAACATGAGAGCCATGTACAACCACAACAGCCAGTCACCACCTCCATGTGCTGGTTAACAGGTTGGTCACACACCGCAGTGGGATGGCACTTCATGCTTCAACAAGCATTTGTCACAAAACAGCCAGTGTGGGTGTGTTGGTGATTTTGGAAAGAACAACATGCCCAAGCTGATCCCATATGTGTTCGATATGGATTAGGACAGGACTTCAGGCAGTCCTTTCTATCATCACCACTCCCAAATTCTGGAGGTAGCCTCTGATAGTCGTGCATTTTAGAGGCGAGCACTGTCATCAATTTGGTCCCAGATTGTGGAAATGTGCCATTGCCACTGGTTGCAGAACCTCATCTTGATATCTCTCTGCATTCAGATTGCCTCCAGTGATGACAAGCCTTGTTTTTTCAGTGAGGAAGATGCTGCCCCACACCATCACACTGTCTCCGCCAAAAGCTGTTACTCCATTTTCCACACCTTCTCCACACTTCTCCATCCTGGAATCACTGCTGAGCATAATTTTCTTCCAAATGTTCAGATTCCGGTGCACATGTTACAGACACTGGATAAGCCTGATGGTGAGGGGCACTCATGGCAGGCCTCCTGCCATCCCTACGAGATCGGAGACTGACTGTGTGCAGTGTCTTTCAAATTGTCTGGATAGAGAGCTGTCAGCCATATCGTCCCGTAAACCTTGACTACAAATATGTAGAAGCCCCTCTACGGTTTTAAAGAGCTGAGAGAGTGCGTAAACAGTCTTCTTGTGATGTCATATTCTACTAGGGCTTAATCCAAATAATACTGCAAGTTGGCTTTGCAGAACACCAACTTGAATGGCACAGGCCATAGGACAAATCAGTCAAACGTGCCATGCTTGGAACAGACATAAGATAACCACTCTAGGAGTGTCTGTGCTCCCAGGTGCTGTTAATCAGATGCCAATCACAGACCTGATTGTCAGTACCAACGTAAACAAAAGTTTAAAATAGGAGTCAATAGCAGAATAAGTTGTTTGGTATTGACAGAGAAAATTTGGTCAGTTTGAACATAATCCACATAACCAACTCTGCTGCTCAACCCACTTACAAATGCGGGACCATTTCAGGGGACATAAACAAGCTTTGAGCAGTATAAGATTTATTGCCAAGAAGCATTGCTGCAAAAAAGAAATAATCAAGCATACATTAATTTCCTTATATGTTAAGCTAAGTTTACTAATATATACTAACATAATTTGAAAAATCATCTATTTACTGCATTTCATGCCTAAAATAAAAAATACAATAGGAGTAGTCACAGCAACGAAGAACAATGTGATTAAAATTTTAAAGTTAATTCAATATGTAAATATCTAATTTAGGTTCTGAGATGCTTGTGGTGAAGCTTACTGAACATTAAACATGAATATATGTCCTAAATATATATTGAAACATTATTTTTCACTGCAAAAAGCAAAGAATAAATGTAATTTAAATTGGACATGAGGTCCACCATAATTACAAGAAAATCGCTTAAAGGCTAAGGAGTAGAAATATAAAGCTGTGTGATATGGCCTCATATCGCAATAAAAGCATACATTAAATATAGTGCATTTTCTGTAAATTCAGTTATGTGTATGTATATATATATATATATATATTTATGTGTATGTATATCAAAAGTGCGCCGGTCCTGCGGGAAAATGCCTGATATGCCAGATTTGCCAGATTATCAGTCCAGCCCTGGCTACATGTATTTTCCATCTGTAAATAATGGGTAAATAATGTCGCCATGTGGGAAGTGAAGAAAAAGAAACAGCTTATCTTTAAAGCAAAGATAAATGCTACATAGCTAGCTTAAACAGCTACCACACATAAATCGTACATTTTGTTGACCTGGACATTTACATTGTGTGGCCAGAAATGTTCCGGTAGTATTCTTTTTCACATTAAATGTTGTGCCATAACGTAAAGTTGATCAAGTATTTTTTCAGTGTCAGGTAAAAAAAGGGATTTGTGTGATTTAGGCTGTAAGGCAGGGTTAGCTGGGGTGTCTCATATGTTGTTGCTAAACTTGATGCTCTTGTGACAGCTTTAAATAAATGCTAGTTGGTGCATCTGATAGCACAGCAAATATCTGGCATTTTGACTAAGTTAAACTCGAAGATGTTCGGCTGGAGGGCAAAGGATCACATTACTGTTTTTGCACGGGACAAAATAAACAATTAAGTATAATATAAAACAACAGACATTTTAATATTATCATCTGATATAATTTGTCATACTGCACAACCCTAAATATAAATGTACATTTTAATAATGTTTTAAATAGTAGCACCACAGTAAAGTGGAGCAGAAATCACTGATAAATATCTGATTTTTTTCTTCAGCTGTGGGTCTGTACTTCTGATGATGTTAAACAGATCACTAAATATTATAAGAAGTGAACACCTTACCAACCTGTACTCAATGGGACATTTGTTTTCTTTGGACTGATTGAAATTAATGACATTTATGAGAAAAAAAAAATATATAAGTTCTGTCTGTTTTAATGATTTCATATTTTTTTTTAACTTTAGCTGGTCCACAATGAAACAAGAACTGACAAAAATACAGTGACTGTTGTGACATAAAAAATGAAGAAAGCCTTGTTGATTTTTTTAACCATTCTGGCCCAGTATCCGAACTTCTCTTCCTTCCTGTTACCGATGAGCAGACTTATTGTTTGCCCAATCTCTCTTAGTTCATCTGAGACTTGTTCAAGACCAAGGGACACCTCTGTCAGCTTGTCGTTGCTCCTCTGCAAAAGTTTAGTTTTTACATTTTAAAGAAAGTTCGGCCACTGACTGTTACCACATTTGACACAATGGTTTGTTTCCATTGTGACTGAAATAAAAGGGGGTTTTATTAATATACAAACAAACATCTTGATCTCTTTCTCTAAGTAATTTCTCAAATGCAAGCTCAATGATTTTTATACTTCACTTTAAATAAATAACCCTATAAAGTGTAGCTAAAGTCTCACCTCTTCAGTCACAGATTGTGTTTCATCGGCACTTTCATCACAAACAGATGCACAGTCACTAGATTTCTTTCCTGGGAGGATATTAGACAAAATGATTAAGGGTACACAATTAAAATGATATAATTAACTGTCATGCAAAGGCTGTTAAAGTGTGAGTATTTATACCATAACTAAAGATAAACCTGTTTACATGAGTTTAGATCCAAAGGCTTAACCTCACCTCTAACACAGCTGTGGAAGTTGGCTTTGCACCATTTGTCTCCACAGTTTACACTCGGGTTTTGTTCTTCATCCATCTCATTGTGATGGGCTGCAGAGTCTTTCTCAATCAGATACATGGTCACAATAGTCTCCAGGAGGCTGAGCAGCATCAGAGTAAAAATCCCAATGCAGTAGATAGCTGAAGAGAGCAGACTATGTCAGTAATGTAATTTATTAATGTGTTCAGTCAAATAAACCCCACATTGTTACCTATAAGTGGAACCCTGTTTGAAGTGCTGGGCAGAATGTCATTCAGAATAAGCTGCAACACTGTGACAGCAAGCAGGACAGTGACCTTGAAGCTGAGTTTCTCGCCTCCAGCATCTGGGATCAGGAAAGAAGCCAAGTCCAGAACCAAGAAGAAGAGCACTGGACAAATGAAATTGGCAATGTAGAGGACTGACCTCCTTCTCATCGTGATCTGTGCAATAAAATAATTATAATAATATAATATATATAATATATAATAATAATAAAGAATTCCTTATTGCACCTTTGCTGTTGTTGGTTGCTTGTGCTGCCTGTAATTGTGCCTCCTCTAAGAATTTATCTATCAAATATGACCGATAACTTATAAAAACATGAAAAAATGTTTGGATACAGATGTGTTTTTGTTTTCCAGCATAGCAGGAGAAAACTTTGATAATCTTCTGTATGGAACAGCAAGTTTACAGTATAAGCCATGATGTGCTGAGGATGTGGTAAGTGACTGCAGGACTTTGTGGCCTTTTCAGATTATACTTAAAAGAGGGTTAGGAGGATAAAGAAATCTAGTACTTGTCCAATAAATGCTGTGTATGCTTCAGGGGATAAAAAAACAACAAGGAAAACAACTTTTTTGCTGAGTTTTTAAAACCCTTTCAAAAAGAATTGCAATTTTGTTTTCATTACAAATGTTATTAAAATGTGGCTAATGACTCAATTTCCACATCTGTGTTTCTGCTTTAACCTCCTAAGACCCAAACTCTTTCATGGCATGCGTTTTTAATTTCTCTTTGCTATTTGGAAATCTTTGCAAAATTTAGTATTGTGGTCTAAGCTCAAAATGTGATGTCCCCATATATGGATGCCAGGACCTAAGAGGTTAACAAGTACTTACAGTGTAAACAACTGCAGTTTGATGTGGATATATAATACTGGATTTACTTGTGGATGTCAAGCCCTCGAACGTCCACTCGTACTGGTTCCACATCATGCTGCGTGTCAAATTTGTCATCGATTCATTGTTTTTGTTGTAAACTAATTCTATTTCATTATCTAAAATGGAATAGAAAAATAAATGTGAGCAGATGAACAAAGGACTATATGTTGTGATATTTCATGGATTATATATATGAGAGTACGAAAAACACGTGTAAATAGAACTTGATATTGACTCACCAGCATTCATGACAGACTTGAAGGTGATGTTGCACCTCTGAACATCAAAGGGAAATTTGTAGACACGCATCCTGCAGGCAGTTGTCACCACCTGCTCATTTGTGTATTCGACCCCACCATACCAGTGAATTAAGAGATAAGGACTTTTAGTCTCTTTGTCCTTGTCTGTCCTGTATGAGAGCACATGAAAACAGATTATGGCACAAAATATGGTACACTCATATAGTGTAGTGCAGGGGTCTCAAACTCCAGTCATCGAGGGCCGGTGTCCTGAAACGTTTCCATGTGTCCCTGTTGCAACACACCTGAATAAGATTAGTAGGTCATTAGCAAGAGTATAGAACTTGACTGCATGCTGAAGTGGCAACCCCTAACCCTACTCAAGTAAATGTAAGTGCTTGGAAAAATATACTTCTAAAAATACTTTTATTGCACCATGTTCATTCACTCATGAGCTGCTATAACATGAATCAAATGGCTGAATTGCCATCTCAGCATGCAGTCAAGTCCTGTACTCTTGCTAATGACCCTTTAAAAAATTCTGTACTGGTCATGGTTCACTGTCAAAGATAATAATTTACTACAGGTGAAATAATACAATAGAAATCAAAGCCTATAATGTTAAAAAAAAAAAATACATAAATAACCCATTCATTTCTGGGCTTATCATTACTGACACTAATGAGCTGATTCCGAACAAAAAAAATATCAAAACTTGTCTGAGAAGTAAATTCACAAATTCATGGTAGGAAAACAAAACCAAATAAAAAATAAATAGATAACAGTCCTCCACTCTCTTTTAAATGCCCCTACCAGCATCCCAGCATGTACTGTACACACTAAAAAATGTCAGTGTTGACTTCACTAATCCCATACTCCCAGCTGTAAGTTTTTTTCTTAATGCATTTGTTGGCTGATAGAAAAATTAAAGTTATGCAACACTCTTTTTGTTAGGTTTAATGTATGTGTTGTAGGTTGCCATTTAAAAAGCTAGAATGCTTTTGTTTGCTCCCTGTGGCTGTATCCCAATTCAGGGTCTGCAGCCTTAAAGGCTGCATTTTAAGGCTGATTACGTCACAGCGGCGCGCCGAAGGCTGTCCCAATTCAAAGGCTGCTCGAAATGCGGCCCTGAAATGCGGCCTTCATTTCCCTGAATTTTAAGGCTGTGGCGATGTAGACTTTGTGGCCCAACATATCCCATAATTCATAGCGCAGTAGTCACTGTGGATTATTTTGCCAGCCCGTTCTCACTCCCAAGGCGTAGCATCCCGACGTTTTGTCACGTCCCGCGGCGTTCCTGAGGAACGCGAAAGGCGACCTTCCACGTTGTTATGGTGCGCGGCGGGTTGCAGCCCTGTATTGCAGCCCTAAACCTAACCTTATCCCTAAGCCTAACCATAACCTTATTTGTAACCTTAACCATAACCTTATGCCTAACCATAACCTTATTCCTAACCTTAACCATAACCGTGTCCCTACGCCTAAACCTAACCTTATCCCTAAACCTAACCATAACCTTATCCCTAAACCAAACCATAACCGTATCCCTAAGCCTAAACCTAAACTTATCCCTAAACCTAACCATGACCTTATTCCTAACCTTAACCAGCACTTTAATGACGTGAAATAGTGTTTTCCCAAGCGATTTTGAGGGAAAAAGCGAAGATGTGTAGATTGAGTCCAAACGGTTCTCATGTGTCCGCAGTTTTCCGATGTCGTCACGTAGGAATGCGTTGGGTGGCCGAAAACGTAATAGGTTGACGATTTGTCACCTAGCGTAAAATGTTAGGCTTTGGGAGTGAGAACATGTTGATTTTGCCGCAGACGGCAGAAGCGTAGCGGCCGAAGAGTAAACTGTTAAACGTAAGTACTGAATATGATGTCACTTATTTATGTGCAAATGTTTAATAATGAGGAACATTAAAACATTACTGTTGGCCACATGTCGGCAAACTTATTTGCCATTAGCGATGTTTGTACTTTCAGCGTTTACTTGGTTTTAAAGCCTTTAAAATATAATAATACAATAGTTGACCTTAATCTTACAGAGAATGTGATGATTTTATGGATAATTAAAGTCAGTCATATATCCACAAACACAACAAGCTGAAAGTCAGTGAATGCTGCTCGGATTGCAGTCCTGAATATCACGGCACAAGCAGGATTCACTGCACTGTTAATGTTAGCTATGTGATATTGCTGCCTCTGTTTGGTGGTGTCGAGCCAAACGGACTTTAACGTGTGTTTGAGCGAGCTGACGGTTCACTCGTTAAGCTGAAAGAAAGATGCTTTAATCACAGGAGTCACACATGTGTCCACTGTACCATCTGGGAACTCGTCTTGTTTAGCACCTGTAATAACACAAACACTAAATCCTTCTTCTCTTGTGCTGTTTTGTAGCAGTGTATACACCTGAGACTGTCACCTGTCTGTCTGTCCTGCACTCTCTCTCTTTTTCTTTCTCTCTGATTGTGGAATAAAAGTATTGTGGCGAGCTCAGACACGGAGGAGACAGAGGTTTCTTGGGAGCAACCGTTTATTATTCTCTGCCGAGAACACTGCCGCTACCTCCCTCCTCAGCGCCGCAACAACAACACAACGACAAAAAAAGGCGCTCTCTCACCGGAAAACACAGTCGCCGAGAGAGCGCGTCACTCATCACCATAACAACATAACAACAGAAACAGAACTATAATAACAGAACCCCAAAACAGCCCTGACCCGCTACATAGCCCCCACCTAAGGGGTCAGTCGTCCCCGACAGCCCCATTACCCCACACAAAGTCCTGTAAGTGTCCAGGTGCCTTCTTTTGGCGCACCGGCCGGTCTCGACCGGCGGGGGAAAAGTCACTCGGATCAGAACTTGGGGTGTCACCAGCATCCCCTGCCCCGGCGTCTGCCGGAGCGAGCGGTCGGTACGGTGAAAGCAACACCACGACGCGCCCTGAGCCCAGCATGTGGATACGGTACACAACTTCCGTTAGCCGCTCCACGACCTCCGCTGGCCCTTGCCAGTGACTGCACAGTTTGGGGGACACTCCTATCTTGCGAACCGGGCAGTACACCCAAACCTTGTCGCCAGGCATGAAAGCTCCCCCTTGGCACCTGGTGTCGTAGGCTCTTTTCTGTCGTACTCCGGCGCTGGCCTGGGCCTGGCAGGTGTAGTCGTGAACCACCTGCAGCCGCTCCCTCAGCCTCCTGTAGTAGTCCATCTCTGGCCCACCGTCAATCTCCAGTTCGGGGGGGGACCCAAACACCAGATCCACAGGCGTCCGGAGCTCCCGCCCAAACATCAAAGCGGCAGGCGTGGACTCCTGAACCGCAGTCCGATACGACCAAAGGACCAGGGGCAGATGTCGGTCCCAATCCCGCTGGTGGCGGCTGGTGAGAATGGGAATAACCTTCCTTTCATATCAAAAATCCTTGAAAGAGTAGTTGTCAAACAGCTAACAGATCATCTGCAGAGGAATGGCTTATTTGAAGAGTTTCAGTCAGGTTTCAGAGCTCATCACAGCACAGAAACAGCTTTAGTGAAGGTTACAAATGATCTTCTTATGGCCTCTGACAGTGGACTCATCTCTGTGCTTGTCCTGCTAGACCTCAGTGCTGCATTTGATACTGTTGATCATAATATCCTATTAGAGCGATTAGAACATGCTGTAGGTATTACAGGTACTGTGCTGCAGTGGTTTGTATCATATCTATCTAATAGACTCCAATTTGTTCAAGTAAATGGAGAGTCCTCTTCACACACTAAGGTCAATTATGGTGTTCCACAGGGTTCAGTGCTAGGACCAATTCTATTTACATTATACATGCTTCCCTTAGGCAGCATCATTAGAAGACATAGCATAAATTTTCACTGCTGTGCAGATGACACGCAGCTCTATCTATCCATGAAGCCAAATAACACACACAATTAGTTAAACTGCAGGAATGTCTTAAAGACATAAAGACCTGGATGGCCGCTAACTTTCTGCTTCTTAATTCAGATAAAACTGAGGTTATTGTACTCGGCCCTGAAAATCTTAGAAATATGGTATCTAACTAGATTCTTACTCTGGATGGCATTACCTTGGCCTCCAGTAATGCTGTGAGGAACCTTGGAGTCATTTTTGACCAGGACATGTCCTTCAATGCACATATTAAACAAATATGTAAGACTGCTTTCTTCCATTTGCGCAACATCTCTAAAATTAGAAATATCCTGTCTCAGAGTGACGCTGAAAAACTAGTTCATGCATTTATTACTTCCAGGCTGGACTACTGTAATTCTTTATTATCAGGATGTCCTAAAAACTCGCTGAAAAGCCTTCAGCTGATCCAAAATGCTGCAGCAAGGGTACTGACAGGGACTAGAAAGAGAGAGCATATTTCTCCTGTTTTGGCTTCCCTTCATTGGCTTCCTGTTAAATCCAGAATTGAATTCAAAATCCTGCTCCTCACATACAAGGTCTTAAATAATCAGGCCCCATCTTATCTTAATGACCTTGTAGTGCCATATCACCCTATTAGAGCACTTCGCTCTCGCTCTGCAGGCCTACTTGCTGTTCCTAGAGTATTTAAAAGTAGAATGGGAGGGAGAGCCTTCAGTTTTCAGGCCCCTCTTCTGTGGAACCAGCTTCCAGTTTGGATTCGGGAGACAGACACTATCTCTATTTTCAAGATTAGGCTTAAAACTTTCCTTTTTGCTAAAGCATATAGTTAGGGCTGGACCAGGTGACCCTGAATCCTCCCTTAGTTATGCTGCAATAGACGTAGGCTGCCGGGGATTCCCATGATGCACTGAGTTTTTCCTTTCCAGTCACCTTTCTCACTATGTGTTAATAGACCTCTCTGCATCGAATCATATCTGTTATTAATCTCTGTCTCTCTTCCACAGCATGTCTTTCATCCTGTTTTCCTTCTTTCACCCCAACCGGTCGCAGCAGATGGCCGCCCCTCCCTGAGCCTGGTTCTGCCGGAGGTTTCTTCCTGTTAAAAGGGAGTTTTTCCTTGCCACTGTCGCCAAAGTGCTTGCTCATAGGGGGTCATATGATTGTTGGGTTTTTCTCTGTATTTATTATTGTGCTATCTACTGTACAATATAAAGCGCCGTGAGGTGACTTTTGTTGTGATTTGGAGCTATATAAATAAAATTGAATTGAATTGAATTGAATTGAATTGAATTGAAAATTGAATGGCGAGCTGGGTAGCCAGTGTGCGGTTAAAACGCTCGACCAAGCCGTCGCTTTGCGGATGGAGCGGTGTGGTTCTCGTCTTCTCCACCCCCAGCCGCCGACAAATCTCCCCGAAGACCTTCGATTCGAAGTTGTGCCCCTGGTCACTGTGGAGCTCAGCCGGGACCCCAAAACGGGCGAACATCTCCTCCACCAGCCTCTCTGCCATCGTCGTCGCACTCTGGTCCGGCACCGCGTATGCCTCCGGCCACTTTGTGAAATAGTCCATCGCCACCAGCACGTACCGGTTCCCTGACTCCGTAACGGGGAAAGGCCCTAGGACGTCCACTCGCTCCATCGGGGCCCCCAACAAGTATTGCTGAAGGGGGGCAGTGGAGCGTTGAGTGGGGCCCTTCTGCGCCATGCAGGTGTCACAGCAGTGCACGTGAAGTTCCACATCCCGTCGACAACCAGGCCAGTAGAACCGTCCCCAGAGGCAGCGGAGAGTTTTGGTGTTCCCATAGTGGCCTTCCCCCACTGAGCCGTGGACAAGCTCAAGCACCTGCGACCTCAGCGACCGAGGCACCAACAGCTGCAGGAGACCTCTGCCCTGACCGGGGACCCGCCATCTCCAGTACAGGAGGCCGTCGTGGGTCTCCAGGTTATTGTGCTGGGAGTAGTAGGCCTTCACCTCGGGCTCCTGACCCGACACCCCCGTCCAGCCAGGCCCCCACCTGAACCAACGTCGCGTCGGCCTCCTGCTCCCGCTTCAGCTGCTGCGTTGTCAGTGGGAGCCACCCCCCTCCGCTGGCTGTGGCCTGAGCAGTAGCCACTCCCAGCGCCTCCTGGGCCCGCTCCTCCTGTCACAGACAGTAGCGGCACTCGACGGCCATGCAGGGCCGTCTGGAGAGGGCATCAGCGTTGCCATGCTGCCGACCAGCCCGATGCTGGATCTCGAAGTCGTAGCCCTGAAGGACCTCCAGCCAGCGGGCCACCTGACCTTCTGGGTGTTTGAAGTTCAGGAGCCAGGTCAGAGATGCATGGTCAGTGCGCAGGAGGAACCGGCAGCCGTGCAGGTATGGCCAGAAGTGCCGCACCGCTAGCACTACGGCCAGCAGCTCCCGCCGGGTCACGCAGTAGTTCCTCTCAGCTCGCCCCAGAGCACGGCTGAAGTATGCCACCACTCGTTCTCCGGCCTCGCCCTGCTGGGAAAGGACCGCCCCGACTCCTACATTGCTAGTGTCAGTGTCCACAATGAAAGGTTGCCGGGCGTCGGGGTAGGCCAGAACTGGGGATCTGGTGCGGGCCTCCTTCAGCTGTGCAAAAGCCGCAGCGCAGGCATCACCCCAGCCAAACGGCTGGCCCTTGTCAGTCAGGCGGTGGAGGGGGCTGGCTATCGTCGCGTACCCCTTGATGAACCGACGGTAGTAGGAGGCTAGGCCCAGGAAGCTCCGCAGTTTTTTGACGTTCGAGGGAGTCGGCCAGTCCCGGACCGCAGCCACCTTTACGGAATCGGTGGCGATACCTTGAGCGCTGATCACATGGCCCAAGAACGTAGTCTCTCTCGCCAACAGCCGGCACTTCGCAGGGTTGAGCCGCAGCCCAGCTCGACGGATGGCGCTGAAGACCTCGCTCAGGTGAGACAGTGTACTGTCGAAGTCGCCACCGTGCACCAACAGGTCATCCAGGTACACAACACAGCGGCTACGAGGGATGTTCACGAGCACCCTCTCCATCAGCCTCTCAAACATCGCTGGCGCATTGCAGAGCCCAAATGCTCCACGTGCCAGTAGCCGCTGCGTAGGTCGAGGGAGCTGAACCAGCTGGAGCCGGTAACGTAATCCAGGGCCTCGTCGATCCGTGGAAGTGGGTACGAGTCCTTCTTGGTGACTGCATTGAGACGGCGAAAATCCACGTAGAACCTCGGGCTGCCATCCTTCTTCCCCACCAGGACCACGGGTGCCGCCCATGGGCTGTTGGACGGCTCGATCACCCCAGCCGCAGCCATCTCACGGATCTTTTCCTCCGCCACCTGCCGTTTTGAGAGGGGCAGCCGGTGTGGGCGCAGACGGATGGGTTGAGCAGAGCCGGTGTCGATGGTGTGCTGGACCAGCCCCATCTGCCTGCAGTCTTTGTCACTGGCGGCAAAGATGTTCACATTCTCGTCCAGGAGGCACCTCAACTGCTGGCGCTGGTCAATGTTGAGACCTACGCTGCTGCGCTGCCACAGGTCACCAACAGCCTCGGTTGTCTCGGTCGAGGGAGATTTGTCGGGGTGAGAGGCCGGGGCTGAGGTGAGTAGAGATGACCCGAAGCCACCGGCACCCGAAATCTGCTGAGCAGCAGCTGCCCGACGCCTGTCTCGTCTGGCTCTGGTCCCCTCCGCTCCCTGCTTTTGACTGCACTGGAGGGCAAGAGTCTCTGTGCCAAGAGTGATAGCCCGCTTTGCGGTGTCGACGCAGGCCCCCCAGCGGGTCAGCAGATCAAGGCCGATGATGCACTGGTCTTGAATGTCAGCAAGCCAGAAGTTGTGCACCAGCTCCAGATCCTTCACTCGGATTCGCAACAGTTTCTTCCCCCGCATATCAGCCCTCTCACCCGTCACCGTCATCAGCTGGGTGTCGGTGGGCGGCCAACCCTTCACCAATGGCCCGGACGTTCCAGGGAGCACGCCAGGTCGTATCAGGGAAATGGTGGACCCCGTGTCCACCAGGGCCTGGCATGGCTGGTCCTCAACACAGCAGCTCAGGTAGAGTCCCTTGAGGTGCCCAACTCGGCCCACCACCGTGCATCGTCCTTGGAGGGGGGCAGGAAGCTGGAGCGGTGGTCCCCTCGCTACACCGCTCCCTCCCCGTTTCCCGGGGGCTGCATAGTCCTGGTCTTCGGGGCAGGTGCTGGGCAGTCACGCGTCACGTGGCCAGGCTCATCGCACCGGTAGCAGCGGTTGGTCGGTCGACGGGGACGCCTCCGGGGCACCGAGGGTTGCAGCTGGCATATCTCGGCGGCCTCCCCCTCCCCGTCGCAGTCTGCGACTCTGATTTGGGGGTAGTTTGGGGGGGCCCCTGCTGGTTAGGTTGCGAGGTGAACACCAGCTCGGCCCTCTCAGCCTCAAGGAGCGCCTCACGGAGAGTTTGAGGCATGGCCAGGCGGACGTGTTGGCGTAGTCGCTCTGGAAAAAGTCCTCGCAGAAAAGCATGCAGGCTAAGCTCCTCACGGGCTGCTGCTGGGAACTCCGGGTAGCCACGACGAGCATGCAGCAACACGTCCGCTGCTTGTCAAAGGTGCCCAGGCTCTCCCCCGGCCGACGGCTCCGGTTGGTCAGCTGCTCTCTGCTCTGATCAGTGGAGTGCCGCTGCCCGAATCGCCTCTCGAGTGCTATGGTGAGGGCCTGGAGCTCATGCTGCTCTGACGGGGCTAGGTCAAGGAGTACCTGCAGTGCATCTCCTTCCAGTGCTAGCGCTAGGTGTGTAGCAGCCTCTTCGTCGCTCCAGCCATTATGCCTCGCGGCTAGCCGTACTTGTGAGAGGTAGGGCTCTAGCGGGGTTAGCCCGTTTTATTTCGGTACCTTAGCTGGCGTTGCAGGCATCACTGCTCGCTGTCGGGGCTCGGTGTGTCGGACGACAGAGGCAGCCCATGACGCATTGCCCTAGCATCTGTCGCGACGGGCCGCCGCCGCGGTGCGCTCGCGCCGTCGGGACCCGTCGGGGGACTTACATGGCCGCTCGCTTCCTCTCTCCTCGATCGCCAGCTTCCCAAGCAGCGGATGCTCTCCTCGACAGCTTGCTCCAGCCTCCGAATGTCTCTCTCCATTATGGCGAGGGTGAGCTATCCCACTTCTGACACAAATGTGGCGAGCTCAGACACGGAGGAGACAGAGGTTTCTTGGGAGCAACCGTTTATATTCTCTGCCGAGAACACTGCCGCTACCTCCCTCCTCAGCGCCGCAACAACAACACAACAACAAAAAAAGGCGCTCTCTCACCAGAAAACACAGTCGCCGAGAAAGCGCGTCACTCATCACCATAACAACATAACAACAGAAACAGAACTATAATAACAGAACCCCAAAACAGCCCTGACCCGCTACAGTATAAACATGTATTTATAAGTTACACTTGTGTTTGAATCCTGCAGCTTATCACACATTTGATTTCCATGTGTGACAACTGCAAGTGTCCAGAGTGAGGACAGACTGAGGGAGCCACTGCTGCACATCATCTGTGAGGCTTTGCACCCCTGATGATCCACCAGGACAAACTCAGCAGTGTGTGAGGAAGAGGAGGAGGAAGAGCCAGCAGCAGCTGACAGATGGAGATGTTATGTGTTTGTATACTTTCTGCCCAGTTTGACCCATTTAGCAGAAGTCAGCCTGTTTAAGGCTCTGATATCTATTCTGTATGACTTAAAGCAGTTATGACATGGTCTGATTTTCTCACCCAATAAAGGGATATTTAATATATCAGTCTACTCTTCATTCTATCAGAAACAGTTATCACAGCTCGTACATTTTCTTTTTACACATATAAGCGTTGAGCCAAATTTAGTAATGCCAACATATTAAAAGAACAATATTTGTCTCTTATATATAATACATCTACATATACACTGTCAAAGATACTTGTCTTTGAGTGAAGATTTAAGGTGATAAGTCATATAAATAACTGCAACTTGAATCTTTACTGAAGCTCAGTATTAGACACAGAGTTCACTCACATGAATTTCACTCACATGTGCTGTACCAGTGTACCTGCACATGTGATGTGACAATAGAAGTGATTTGATTTGAGAGTTCAAACTCACTGCTGTAATAACTTATGATGATTAATATAATAACTATAATATTGGCCATATCATATTTACACTGACTTTAGTCTCATGAACAACATTGGCTAATTGTTATTTACTAGCTAATCTTAAATGACTGTTCAGTACAGAACTGAAGGCCAACAATCATGTTTTACAGTCCTGTGGTCTCAGCCTCAGATACTTATTAAATCACACAAAGCTCGTGTAGAAACAAACACACGAACAAAATATGTTCTCCTTCATTTCTGTCAAACAAAGCTGTATGAAACGTTTCCAGCGGTTGGTGTTATGGTTGCTAGGCAACCTGGGCAGCGCGACGGAGGCTAGACCGTCCCATTTCACAAGCGTCGCACTTCCGGCCTTAGCGGTCTTTAAGTACGCGGCCCTTGAGGATCGTTGAGGCTGCGTACTTTAAGGCTGCAGACCCTGAATTGGGATACAGCCTATGTAACCAACGAATATGAGTACGTGCACAACCTCCATAAAGGGAACAAGCAGCCTTGAGAAGAACAGACTCTACACAATGAAGGAAGCCACCTGGCGGGACAAGATAACGACAACATCCTGGGAGGGCTGCACTCACATCGTATAACCACTCACATCATATAACCACGCTTGCACAACACACTTTGTAACCATATATAGTAATTTGTCTTAGTTAATACAGCAACAAGCTTTATGAATATTCATGTGTGTAAACAATAAAAACAACCTGCAGGGGGAAAGCAAGTTGAAGTGGGTTGGAGACAACTGCTTCCCTCTTGCGAGTGAAAACTTGAGCTCTGTGTGACCTCATTCCTGAGTGAGTTTCTGTTTATCCAGCAGTATCAGGGGTAAAACTCTGACACTTCAAAAAAGCTGAGGAAATGTATCTCTCACTCTGTCTCTGCTTGTCCCTCACTTCATGTTTTGTCTTACTTTCTGCTACCTGTTATTGGAGTACCATTAGTATTCTATTCTAGCTCACTGTGTAACTAAACTGATTTCTTTTGCCACATATCTTTTCCCATAATAAGTGTGTGATTAGAGGGATCAAGGAACAGGATCGTCCTGATGTGCACCCGTATAGACTTTCAATGTGTATCCTATTGCTCCCTTGCAAGTAATTAAACATGTTAAACTCAGTGCTCTGTACTCTTCTTTAGACTGAAGAACGGTTAACCCTAACCCTTCAGACTGATGAAGTCATTTGGATGAAACAACAACATGCAGATGAACAGTACCAGCATTCTGGGATTTTCTTACCTGGTAAATGAGGATGTATCAAGACAAAACTTCCAAGTTGTCTTGCCATCCAATTCAATTAATTTCAATTCAGTTTTATTTATATAGCACTGTGACAGAAAGAAGACCCACATACCAGCTTTGCACATTCTGATAGCTTTTATTTGTTAGGTTTTTTTCACCTTTACGTAGCTCAAGCAGCTTTCCAGGTGCTCTGCACATACTCACACGCCAGCACCATTCTGAAAGGGAAGGCATGATTCGCTGATGGAGGCCAGGTGCGTGTCAGACTCCCCTGACACCACACCCTGAACCCACTGCTCCACCCCTCCTCTGCAGCTGAGCCACAGACCACACCCAGCCATAAGAAACAAATCACAACAACAGTTGTCTCAAGGTGCTTTAAATTGTAAGGTGAAGACCCTACAATAATACAAAGAAAACACAGAAAATCCCAACAGTCATATGACCCCCTATGAGAAAACACTTTTGCAACAAAACAATGCATCTTCTGTGACCAGTTGCTATCACTTCTTTTAAGACTCTTCCATGGCCACAGGTGTATAAAATCAAGGACCTAGACATGCAGACTGCGTCTATATACATTTGCTAAAGAATGAGGTCTTAGGAGCTCACTGAATTCCAGCGTGGTACCGTAGCATTGTAGCAGCAATTTTCCACACCAGCCTATTAATCAACCAAAGGCCAAGACAAACTTTTAATTCATTTGAAAGCCTGATGCTCAGGGGGCGCTGTTTGTAAAGTGAAACATGCAGAAATTAACAGCAACATTTTTCCACATTTAGCTCTAAAAAGAGTCATTTTTTACAACATTTAGTAAAATATTTGTAACTTTTCATATTTAAAATACAATTTTAAATGTTAAATCTAAATGTTAAATATTACATTTAAATGTTAAATGTTAAATCTAAATGTTAAATGGTGGTGATTGCCCACTTTGCGCCAGAAAGAAGAAACCAGCGGATGTCGCGCTAAACAACAGCAGCACGTTTAAGCTTGATCAGCTGTTGTTAGAATTTATTTAATATTAATTTCTAGTATCAGTTGATGTTTGCTGGAGCCAAGGCTGTAAAAGCTGCTGGTCATGATATCGGTTTGGTTATCTGGTGAGAGGGAAACATGAAGATGAAACCAGGAGATGTCCTTACTGAATCATCAGGGCTGAACAGGTGAAGGAGAAACAGGATTACCTTTTAGGTGACATGGATGAGTTGAAGGGAAGTTATGGTCTGTTACTGAGAAATAACACAAGGATTCTTTTCTAAGTAGCTGACAGCTGGTAACTGTGCAGGTGCGGGTCTACCAAAGTTTTGCAAGGGGGCAGGTAGGGCATTAACAGGGAAAGGGGGGCACAAAGAAATACTTTTCTTTCTTATTCTCATTTAAAATGTCTCGCTTTTATTAAATAATTATCTGAATCTTACAACCAAAGTTTTTATCTGATGTAAAATGTATAGAAATCATACATATACCAACAAGACAGTGTACATCACTGTCACAACAGCGTTTGTTTTCATTCAAAGGCTTTATGGCTTTTCCTGTAATACCTGGTGGGCCGGTCTCTAGTCAAAATGCCCAGGCCGATTCTTTGTCCCAGTCCAGCCCTGGAAGCAGCTCATGGCGGTGAGAAGTGAGGGGGAGAGCAGACACAGTCTGACCACTACCGGCACACTTTTGCACCGGAGGTTTTCGTAAAGCTTTTATTTTGGTATTTCCATTGATCCATACAATAAATTTGCATGTTAGCCTAAATATTTAGTTTCCTGTAACATTTAGATTTAACATTTAACATATAGATTTAAATATAATATTTAGATTTAACATTTAGATTTAGATTTAAATATAATATTTAGATTTAACATTTAAAATTGTGTTTTAAATATGAAAAGTTACAAATATTTTACTAAATGTTGTAAAAAAAATAACTCAAAAAAACATGTTTTTGTAAGGTTTTGAGCTAAATGTGGAAAAATGTTGCCGTTAATTTCAGCATGTTTCACTTTACAAACGGCGCCCCATAGCTTAGCCTTGTCCACACTAGCTGCAAAACTCAAAAACCAGTCTTATTTGTGATCATCTATTGTCCACCTGGGCTTTTCTGTCTGATTTCTCAGACTTTTTATCTGATTTAGTGCTCAGCTCAGATAAAATAATTGTTGTGGGTGATTTAAACATCCATGTGTATGCTAAAAATGAAAGCCTCAGCACGGCATTTAATCTGTTATTAGACTCAATTTGCTTCTCTCAAAGTGTCAAAGAACCCCCCACCACTTTAATCACACTCTAGATCTTGTTTTAACATATGCCATAGAAAATGAACATTTCCTGAAAACCCTCTCTTGTCTCATCATTTCCTCATAACATTTAAACTTACAATAATTGATTACACAGCAGTGTGGAGTAGGCTTCATCAAAGTAGATGTCTTTCTGAAAGCGCTGTAACTAAGTTTAAGAATATAATCCACCCACTGTTATCAAGACATTAGAGTCGGTTCACTTTGCCCCAGCCCGGAGTTGCCTGCGTCCACGTCTCCACCACAGACTAGCCACTCACCCTCACCACTTCAGTCGGACCTCCTGTCACCTGCATCATTTTTGGCGAGGATGTGGTCAGAGTCTGAGGAGTCCACCACCACATCACCTTCGGCTCCAGTGGCGTCAGCTTCCCTCTGTCCTTGTTCCAGGAGGAAGCGACATTCCTGCCATCACTGCTTCAAGTGTGAGCCTGGGGACGTTCCACAGCTAACGCCACCGGTGGTGTTGTTGTCCACGAACCGTCTAGTGGTGAATAAAATTGACTCTTTTTCTGATATTTACTCCAGACCCTTAGCTGTAGAATCAAGAGAGTGAGTTGGGGTTGGCTGCTTTCAACATGGACGATTCGCCTGATCTCAGCGTTCCTGGTCAGGATAGCAGTAATGACGATTGTGATTATGTTCTGAACTCAAAGACTGAATTCTGTTCCCTTGAAAATAATAAGGGTCATATTTCTGAACTGTTTAGCTCCAGTACTGAAATCACCAATCAGGAGACAGTCAACTCTGATGCTGTGATCAGGGCCTCCAGTTGTGCCGTTAACGATTATGTTTTTGCTTCAGTTTGTGTTAATTTGGCATCTGACTCTACTGAAAATCCTGTTGATTCAATGTCAAAGATTGTTTCTAGTGGGGGAAGATGGGGAGTTCTGAATATCATTCCAAAACCCATTATGCTTCTCAACCAGCAGAGTCCAAAGAGACAGTAATCCCCTCTGAGGCTGTTAACTCTGTTTTTTGCGTGACTGAACTCGCTACCTCCGAGTCTAGGATTAGTTCCAAACCAACCAGAGAGTTATGAGGACTTATAGTGTTAACCCAGAGTCAGTCTGCACTTCAGGGAGAAATGTGAATGCAGTATCTGGGAGCTCAGGCTCCGATGAGTTTTCCTCTCCACCACATAACTAAATTCAACACATTAGCTTTGCAGTCATCTACACTTCTGATTGTTTAATTTGTGCCGTGGAACCAAGTTATGGATGTTTAAATCATGTTTCTGCAGACAATCCTTTGCGAAAGTTTCTCTCTCTGGGGGGAGGTTCAAGGATTATGGGGTGCCATTTTTAAAGTGAAACATGCAGAAATTAACGCCAACATTTTTCCACATTTAGCTTAAAACCTTACAAAAACATGTTTTTTCCAGTCCTTTTTTTTTTTTTTACAACTTTTAGTAAAATATTTATAACTTTTTATATTTAAAACACAATTTTAAATATTAAATCTAAATGTTATAGGAAACTAAATATTTAGCTGACATGCAAATTTATTGTACGGATCAACAGAAATACCCAAATAAAAGCTTTACGAAAACCTCCGGTGCAAAAGTTTGCCAGTAGTGGTCAGATTGTGTCTGCTCTCCCCCGATGGTAACTTCTCACCGCCATGAGCTGCTTCACTTCTTGCCTACGAGCATGTTCAGCGATTTAGCTGAAAACATCGGAAGATCTGTTTGGAAGATCCGTAAGTGCCTGCATCCATCCCGGCTTCTTGGAAGAGGGCCATGGAGCAGCCACCATGTCGGCAACCTGCACAGCCAGAGATGAAGGATGGTGCGCGAGGGGCAGTTCCTGCTGGAGGTGGAGGCCACATGGTTGGCACCCGGATCAGCTTTGGGGCCGCTGCCCCCGGACCAACCTCATAACTGCAGCCGCTGGATCCACCTGAATGGACACATTCGTGTCGCTGGACCAGGGGCCGCGGTTGCCGACAGTCTGGACCAATCCCCTCTCCTGCTCATGGGGGGGAAGCAGGTTCGGCTGGATGGCTTGGCTGGATGTGGTGGGGCGTGGTCAGCGGTGCTACTGCTGGGGAGGTGAACGCACCTGCAGGGCATCCGCAATTACACTTCGCCAGGTTAAAAGTTTCTGGGTCCTGGATTTCAGTGTTGTTGATGTGAGTTGGGCTGTGAGCTGCAGAGCTGCAGCTGACTGAACGTGTTTGTAGCAGCAAACTTGATAAGTGTTAATAAAGATGCTGAAAAGCATGTATGTGTGGGCAGGTCTGACTCACTACTCTGACATGCAAAACATTACTCCATTGTGACCACAAATAACAGACAGTTGGTAGTAATGCAGGACAAAGTTGTTTGTTTGTTCATCTGTCTTGGCTCGTCTATCCATGGAGGAAAAACAAAGATTTGAAGAGAAACTGAATTTTGGGGATTTGTGATCCATATTCTGTTCCAGCAGCTTTATTTAAATCCCTAAAAGTGGCAACTTCTCTCGCAGAGCTCCAGTTCAGTTCCAGTTATATACATTTTCAATCTGGATGGGTAAACAATGCTACCATGGGACAGGTGAAGTACAACAACTTGATCATCATTAAAGCAAAGGTAAGCACTACATCATAGCTAGCTCAAACACACTAACTCTTACATTTTGTTGACCTGGACATTTACAGTGTGGAAAAGTGCCAGAAAGTTCACGCAGTATTAATTTGTCACATTGATGTTGTGTATTACAAGTAAAGTTATTCAAGTATTTTTCCAATGCCAGGTAAATAATTCCTACAGTTTAAATTAGAAACCACCAACAGCCTGGGTTACTGTGGAGGAGCAGGGATTGGTGCAATTTGGCCTAAGACAGGGTTAGGAGAGGTGTGTTCACATGTTGATGCCATACTTTACATCCTTCTGGCAGCTGTAAATAAACACTAATTAGTGCATCTGATAGAACATAAACTACATCAACTATCTAGCGTTAAACTCAAACAAGTTCAAAGGATTGCTAGACAGCAAAGGACCATAGTGCTGTTTTTGCCTGCTAGGTGGGCATGTCCCAGGTGAAAACTATGGATAGATTAAGAATGGGATGTCACTCAAGTTCATGTGTGTCAAAGCAAAAGAGTGAATACTTTTGGCAATATTTTGTATGCATAACCAGTCCTGTGGCGACGTTCTCCACATCAGGTACATCAGCAGGTCATGCAAACCACCTGGTCGCACTTTTTCACATGCCTTCAGGAGTACCCATTATTTACACCATGCCCATACCTCACTGCTTTGGCAGGAGCCTTGTCTTTCTGTCCTCCTATTCTTCCACATGTCCCTTGAAGACCTGAGGAACAGTCTCTATGTGCTCCTGTCATGACTGCTCCTCTTAGCAGTGCTCCACCCTCTCTTCACTGTACTAGCTCTTCCACTTTATCCCCCTTTTTCGCCATGGGTCACACTGATTCCACCAGACTTCCTTTATTCTCATGTGATATCTCACAGTGTTCTCCAGATAGGATGGCCACTCAGATGCAGATATTTTGTTACTTTATAGGCTGTTGCTGCACATGGACAAGCGCCTTATGTGCTTTGTTTTTATTTTTGGGTGCTGAGGCTTCATGGTAAATGTTTACATAAGTTGAGAACTTCCATCTTGAGAAGTTCTCATGGTCACATTTCATGTTTTGATTTTTAAGCTGCCATTGGCTCTGCTTTTCTGGAAGTAAGAAAATTGACCTTGTCCTCCTTTATGTTTCTAAGAGTGGATGATTCTTTGATGAGCAAAGTTTAAAAGCACAATGTCAATATTTAAGTTAACAGTTGTTAATTCTAACCTTGTCTTGGCTATATTCCTTTTCAGTTTTTCAATTCATTTGATAAATTAAAAAATATATACTTCATCATTAGTGACTATATGTGCATCTGTGAGTGTGGGTGTGTTTCCATATAAAACTTACCTTTCTTCAATAGTTAGATCTGGCATCCACAACTTTGCAGTAGGAAATGTTATATTTTTAAGTCCACAGAAATCATCTGGGTTCCAATATATGTAATCATTCCACCAATGCTACACAGGATGGTGTGAAAGAGAAGAAAAAGATACAAGCAGAGAAAAACAGAAAGAAAGGATTAAAAGAAATTATTATAACACTTTTGAATTTCAACAACGGAAAATTGTGTATTTTCAAGAGAATACTCACATATAGAACCCAAATGTAAGAAACAAGGCTCTGGTCAGTTTTCCTCTGTGAGCAAAGAAAACAACCATATAGTTAGTTCAGCCAGGCTTCAAAGTTGATTTTCCACATGTGGGGAAGGAAGGGTGAGCAATTCCCCAAAAATAGTCAAATAAAAGTTATGAAAGATAGGAATAAAAAAAAAATATTTTACATGTACACGCTTAGAAAGGATGTTTAAAAAAATGACAAAAAATGTGTTGTTACACTATTAACACATTGTGTGAATTTTAACATAACACATGTAAGAAAACATGTAAAAACATGTTAAAAGCTTAACACCCTTAATGTGTTGCACAGTTTAACACGTTTTGTGTGTTATTTTCAGACTAACAACAGGACCTAAAACTAGCAGCTCAGTAATTGGGTGTTATCCCTGTTTTTAATCAATTACACTGTAAATTAGCAATGTATTATAACTATACTAACTGAATAGGTAAAATGTTTAGTTATTGTTTGTTTTCCACAATCCTATCCCTATTACTTTCAACAAATAAAATATTTTATGATGTAATGTGGACCAAGGTGGTGTATGGTGTACTAAAATTCTGAAAGAAGATTAATCTTTTATTTCTCAATGTGTATGGTATAACAATTATTGGCCATGGCTTCTTCTACTATAACTATAAGTATCCACACAGAACATGTGAATTAAGGCACTAAAATTGAAGTGAAAGTAGAAAATTAAATAAATAAGAATACACATGCTGAAAATTGAATCAAATTCTGCCCAGACCTTCCAGTATCATTTACCAGTTTATCCTAATGTATTGAAAATATATCTGTGAAACTTTGAATTTTTATAAAATATAGGAGCTATATAAGAGTTTTGAGTTAACTTTACATAGCTAACCTTTATCCTTTATGTGACAGTCATTACAACAGCCTCAAAAAATTATATATATATAATCTTAAAAGCTATGCACCACAATTTCACTGATGAAAGTGCATTAAAGTATAGGAATTAGTTTTATTATACAGTACACTACAATGTTGACTGAATGTGGACGACAACATTTTCCAGTGGAAAAAGCTAATGATTAGTTTGTTTGTTTGTTTGTTTTAGAAGGGGACTTATTCAGATAAAAGAAAAAGAAGCAAACATTCTTTCAGGTTTAATTAAAAGGAAAATACAGAAAGATTAAAAAACTAAACAGTAAGGAAACGAATAGTCACACTGAAAACAGATCATGGAAAACAGAATTCAAAAATCCAAAAAACATAAAACATTGGGTCAAAGACCCAGAACAATGACCTATTCATTTTTGAAAGGCAGCAACATTAGCCAGAACAACTTACCACATCTAAGATGGCTTCAACTGCCATAATATGTTCTACCATTGTAACATCTCTGTAATTTCTCACAGGCCTTGTCATAATGTACTTGTCCTTGTCTTGGGTCAGGTTCAGGTAGTTTATAATGTCAACATAGCTGCAGTTTTTATGACTATTCCCTTCATTTTCTGAAATGATATAAAGACACATTGTCAATGAATATAAAAATGGTATAAAAATGCTAACTTTTGTGCTCATCTTAAGCGCATCATAACTTTGTTTGGCCAGGATGACCACCTACAAGGCCATGTTAGTGCGAGACCTGAGAGACACAATGATGAAGCTGGAAAAAATGTTAAGATGTTTGTATTTTGTAGATCTCTATGTCTTATCTTTGATATTCAGGCAGTTTATACATTTCACTCTGATAATAGTCTAACATGGTTAGGATATTCTATCATCATGTCATGTTCTATCCAATTAATTTAATGAAACAATAACTGTGATCCAAGGAAATATCTTCTATACTGTTACTTCTTGTTTTACTTTCAATGTTAATGTAGTCTTATGTCACATTGTGTGTTATATTTCAAGCCTTTCCTCCTTTTCATTGTGTTATTTTCTATTTTTTTTTAATTTGCACTTTCCTTCCTCATCTGTCCTTTTGTCTGTGACCAGGAATCAAATGTCAATATGGCACAGTTCTCAATTTCTAAGAAGAACCTGGAAAAGTAAAAAAAACAAAACTGCAAAACTGCAAACTGCCAGAACACCAACATCATTGTCCACTATGAAGTGAGTTTTACATCACAATAGACAAAGAAAATGCCAACCAAGAAAGAACGTTCTGCTTGTGACTAAAAATAACACTTTTAAGCTCAACTGAAATTGCAGTTGAACATATCTGTCTGTGAAGGTTCTCAGTCATCCAGGTCATCGTAATCTAAGGAGCTTAGAAAGAAAAGCGTCTGGACTCCTTTAAGTTGTTTGAAGACGTTTCACCTCTCATCCGAGAAGCTTCTTCAGTTCTAGGATCAAATGGTGGAGAGTCCCAGATTTAAGCCCTGTGGGAGTATCCCCCCAGAGAGGGACAAAATCATTAGGGGGTCCCTTTGTCCCTCTCGGGGGTCTGACTATATAATTCTGACCCCTTTGGAAATGAAAGAAACCTGTGCACCTAGCTCTTGTTTATTAAAGTCATTAAAGATCTATGCTGTACAATCATTCCACCCTGGAAAAAGAACAGCTAAAATAAATTATTCAAAGCTTAAAATTATAATGACACTCATGATTAGTATATGCACATGGAATGATTTTTACAGAATTACATTTTGAGCACATTTTAGATATGTGACTCTGTATTGTGAATTAAACATACTGGCAAAGAAAACACATTTATAAATTTAAATAATTTCTGTTAACCTTGAAGAGATTGTTGTATACCTTTGGATTTGCTAGACTGTTGATCAACTTGTAGTTCTATAGTGGAGGCATTTTCCCCTAACAGAAAAGACAGTACATCATTTGTTTGATGTTTTACTCAAATCTGTATGTTTCCTAAAATAAAGAAAACATACTGAACTCCTGCTTTAAATATCCATCAATCCATCCATCCATTTTCTTCCGCTTATCCGGGGCCGGGTCGCGGGGGCAGCAGCCCAAGCAGATGAAACCCAGCCCCTTGGGTCTGCCCTGGGGCCTCCTCCTGGTGGGACATGCCCGGAACACCTCACCCAGGAGGCATCCTTGTCAGATGCCCGAACCACCTCATCTGGCTCCTTTCGATATGGAGGAGCAGCGGCTCTACTATGAGCCCCTTCCGAATGGCCCAACTTCTCACCCCATCTCTAAGGGAGAGGCCAGCCACCCTTCGGAGGAAGCTCATTTCCGCGCTTGTATCCGCGATTTCGTTCTTTCGGTCACTACCCACAGCTCGTGGCCAAAGGTGAGGGTAGGGATAGAGATTGACCGGTAAATTGAGAGCTTCGCTTTTACACTCAGCTCTGTCTTCACCACAACAGACGGGTACAGCGTCCGCATCACTGCAGCCACCACACCAATCTGTCTGTCGATCTCCCGCTCCCTTCTCCCGTCACTCGTGAACAAGACCCCGAGATACTTAAACTCCTCCACTTGGGGCAGGAACTCGTCCCTGACCCGGAGTGGGCACTCCACCATGGCCTCAGATTTGGAGGTGCTGATTCTTATTCCCACCACTTCACACTTGGCTGCGAACCGCTCCAAGGTGAGCTGGAGGCCATTACCCAATGAAACCAACAGAACCACATGATCCACAAAAAGCAGAGATGAGATCCTGCGACCACCCAAGTGAAGCCTTCCGCCACTTGGCTACGCCTAGAAATTCTGTCCATAAAAATTATGAACAGAATTGGTGACAAAGGGCAGCCCTCGCGGAGCCCATCACCCACCAGGAACTAGTCCAACTTACTGCCGGCTATGCGGACCAAGCTCTTGCAACAGTTGTATAAGGACTGAATGGCCCATAGCAATGGGCTAGACACCCCATACTCCCAGAGCACACCCACAGGACCCCCCGAGGGACACGGTCACATGCCTTCTCCAAGTCCACAAAACACATGTAGACTGGTTGGGCAAACTCCCATGCACCCTCGAGTATCCTTGAGAGGATGAAATGCTGATCCAGTGTTCCACGACCAGGACGATGCTTTAAATATTTTAATTTTTTTATTGATACAGTATATAATGAAGTTGGGATCGAAAGCAATGATATCATGAACAACAGTGCATTCAGATCATAATTATGATTGCATAAGCTGCCAGAGAGGATCTTAAAAAGAAAAAAAAACTGAACCGTGGTCATCTCTATAAAGGACTTAGTGTTGAACTGTTGTTGCAGTATTTCACAGTAAATTAAGTCACTGTTACATTTAGAGATTCTGTGCCTGAGTCCTGCTTTTTCCAAGCTGCATCTTGACAAAACCCTGCTTATCAATATAGCTATAATTTTATGCAACTATCTTCTCATAATATCCCATTAACTCATCTCACAATTCCCCTTCATTACAAATATTGATAAATTGTAGCCCCCAAATATATATTAAACTTGGGGTTTTTTTTACAGAATTTTATTTAAAGCACTTCAGTTTCTTAGATTCTAAGACTTGATTAAACAATACAATGGCAGAAAAAAACATTTTAAAATGTATAAACTGAATTTCTGTGAACTTTTGAAGTGTGTGTTCATTACCTCTGGTAAAGGTCTCATTGAACATCTGTTGGTCATCTTCAGTCTCTATGCTGGAGGCATTTCCCCCTGGCAGAAAAGAGTACATTGAGTTCAATTTTATTTATACAGCACCAAATCACAACACAACAAATCACAACTGTCACCTCAATGTACTTTATGTTGTAAGGTATTGACACTACAATAATATAGAGAAAACCCCAACAATCAGATGACTGCCTTTGAGCAAGCACTTCATAAGGCAGCAGTGATAAGGAAAAACTCCTTTTCTGTCATGGTCCCCGTGTCTCACTGGCTGGTTCGGTGTTAGTCAACATGTTTGTTTAGTTTTGTTTTGTGCTCTCTCTCCCTCCCTCGCTCTCTCTCCTCTGTGTCTGCTCTTGCCTCTGGCCCACGCACCTGTGCTGTGTGAACCTGCTGTCCAAGTTGTGCCAATTGTCAATTAATTAACCAACATCACTTTAACAAAATTAGAAATGCTTGCTTCAGAGCCTCATTTTTAATTGCTTCAATTCCTCCCTTCTTGTGACTTTTATTTTGTATACAAGGACCTAAGATGTGAGGAGAGAAGTTGAAGAGAGGAATCAGGAAAGTACAAACTGGAAAATAAGAAAGGAAGCAAGTCATTTTTTTTACGGTTGGGATCAGAGCCATCACAAGGCTCAAGTTAACTAAGCACCAGCTTACGGCAGCCAAGAGCAAATAACTTCCTAAAACATTTTTTCATTAATCATGATTTTATGTTTTTTTTAATTGATTTTGCATGTGTTAGTGATGATTCAGATATTATGGTATATATGGAAATGAATATATTATGGAGAAGGTTTTTGTGTATGTACAATACTGAGCTTTAATTTTTATGTGGAAATGCAACTCAATAGATAAATAAAACTGCACAAGCAACCACATCTGGTTTGTGCTGGAGCCTTTGTCTACAGTGGTGCCAAAACCCCGGACCAGCAGGTTGGAGTCCCCACCTGCCAGCCAGTGTTAACCTGCTAGCCAAGATGGTGTCTGAGCTAGCGGCAATGCATCTGGAGCAGCTGGTGGTGCATCAGAAGCAGCTGGGGGAGCTGCAGGTGCAAATCGAGCAGCAGACAGAAGTATTGGAAAAGCTCGTCGCTCGGTCTAGCTCCTTGCCGGCACCAGGCAAGAGCGCAGGCATCCCAGTGACTGGCAAAAAAGTGGGCTCTCTGGCTGCTCTGGTTACTGTCAGGGGAGGCCCAGGTGGAGGCTATGAGCCTCCCAGCATTTCTGAGGGCTTCCTTCCCAGATGTGTGGCGAGCCATCCTGGACCAGTTGGGTCTCTCCCCCGAGGACAATCGGTGCAAGAGGGTCGGTGTGGAAAAACTATTGAAGTGTAGATGTAAGTATAGAGTTTACAACTCTTAGCTGGACAGTGTTAGTGTTTTTTAAGATGTTTGTATTTTGCAGGTCTCCAATATGTTCTAATATTTCTTTTCACATATTTAGTCTTATCTTAAATGTAAGTTGGTGGACTGTTTATGCATTCAACCAGGCAATAGTCTAACATGGTTAGGATCAAAGGTGGGAAGTAACGCAAATACTTCTTCACAGTACTTAAGTAGAATTTTCAGGTATCCCGTACTTTTCTTGCAACTTTTTGCTTTTACTTCCTACATTTTTACACAAATATCTGTACTTTCTGCACCTTACATTTTCAAAACAGACTTGTTACTTTTGTTCAGCCATATAACATGTTTATACTCAGGTATAAAACTGCTGACATTTTGTTAAATTTAGTTGTGTAAATCCACAGAGCAGCAAGTCAGCTGATCACAGCCTGTACACGTCTGGCCTGGCAGGACAGATGTGGGGGAGAGCCATGGGGTGGTAACCACAAGTTTGGCGACTATCGCAAAGAGTGGCACAGAAGCCAAATGAGGAAGCCTGGCGAGGCGCACAGGGCAGGCCTGGCCAGGCGGACGGAGAGGAAAGCAGGACTGGAGGACGCCGCCTCAGACTTCCTCTGAGTCTTGGAATTGTTAACGGACTTTTTTAATGGACTTTTTAGTGATTTTAATTCATCGGCTGAGGCCACTTGAACTTTTACTTGGGCTGTTTTGTATATTTAAATTCTTGTTGTCCCTGGCCAAAGTATTTTATTGTTGTTTTGCTGTCTAACAAATTAGATTTTATTATGTTTTATATTTTTAAATTATATTTTAGACACTTAATTATTACAATTTATTGTTGCTGGCGACTTCAATCACACCAACTTAAAGACAGTCCTCCCCAGATTCCACCAACATGTCTCCTGCCACACCAGAGGAGACAAGACTTTAGACCATGTTTATTCCAACCTGGCTGGAGCCTACAAAGCAACACCCCTCCCCCACATTGGACAATCGGACCATCTCTCCCTGTTCCTCACACCTCGGTATTCACCACTCATCCAACGTGTGAAACCTGCTGTGAGGACAATTAAAGTGTGGCCAGAGGGGACAGACCCAGTGCTCCAGGACAGATTTAAAAACACAGACTGGAATATGTTCACCCACACAGACCTGGACCAGTACGCCTCATCTGTACTGGATTACATCTCCAAAATCACAGACAGTGTAACCACCCAGAAACGGATCACCATGTACCCCAACCAGAAGCCTTGGATGAACCGGGATGTTCGGCTCCTTCTGAAGGCCCGCAACACCGCCTTTAGGTCAGGAGATGCACACACCTACAGTACAGCCAGGGCTAATCTAAAGAAGGGTATCAAAAATGCCAAACACCATTACAAAAAGAAGGTAGAAGAACACTTCTCCAACTCCAACCCCCGACGCATGTGGCAAGGACTCCAGACCATTACAGACTACAGGACCACCAAACCGTCCCCCGCATCCTCTGATGTCTCCTTCCTCAACGAGCTCAACAACTTTTATGCTCGTTTTGAGCGAGGGAACCCCACAATCACAACCAAAGCAGACATGACGCCAGACCACCAACCTCTGACTCTCTCCCCCACCGATGTAGGAATGGTGCTGAGCAGGATCAATGTCCACAAGGCTGCAGGTCCTGATGGCATCCCCGGGCGTGTTCTCAGAGCGTGTTCTGAGGAGCTTGCAGGAGTGCTGACAGACATATTCAACCTGTCCTTGGCCCACGCAGTGGTACCGGCCTGCTTCAAATCCACCTCCATCGTCCCGATACCCAAAAACTCCAACCCATCTAGCCTCAATGACTACCGCCCAGTAGCACTCACCCCCATCATCACAAAGTGCTTAGAGCAGCTGGTCCTAGCACACTTCAAATCCTGTCTCCCCCCCACCCTGGACCCCCACCAATTCGCATACCGCCAGAACAGGAGCACAGAGGATACAGTCTCCATCGCACTGCACTCTGTCCTCTCACACCTGGACAACAACAACACCTACGCCAGAATGCTGTTTATAGACTTCAGTTCAGCATTCAATACAATCCATCCCTCACAACTCATCAGGAAACTGACAGACCTGGGCATCAGTTCCCTCATGTGCAAACGGTTACTGGACTTCCTGACCAACCGCCCCCAACATGTCCGGCTGGATAACCGCTGCTCATCTACAATCACAATGAACACCGGTGTACCACAAGGCTGTGTGATGAGCCCTTTCCTCTACTCCCTCTTCACCCATGACTGCAGACCTGCCGATGGTTTCAACACCATCATTGAGTTTGCAGATGACACCACGGTGATTGGCCTCATCAGTGAGAACGATGAGACCGCCTACAGGGAGGAGGTGGATCGTCTGGCTGAGTGGTGCGACACAAACAACCTGCTGCTTAACACTGAGAAGACCAAGGAGCTCATCGTGGACTACAGGAGGAATGCTGACCCACATCCACCCATCTATATTAAAGGGACGGCTGTGGAGCGTGTGAGCAGCTTCAAGTTCCTGGGAGTTCACATCTCCGAGGATCTCATCTGGACAACCAACTGCTGCAAGCTGGTCAAGAAGGCTCACCAGCGCCTCTTCTTCTTGAGGACTCTGAGGAAGAACCACCTGTCCTCAGACATCCTGGTGAACTTCTATCGCTGCACCATCGAGAGCATCCTGACCAACTGTATAACAGTCTGGTACGGGAACTGCTCTGCCTCGGACCGGAAGGTGTTGCAGAGGGTTGTGAAAACTGCCCGACGCATCGCCGGAGAACCACTTCCTGCCATAAAGGACATCTACAGGAAGCGATGTCTGAAAAGGGCTGGGAAAATCATCAGAGACCCCAGTCACCCATCACATGGACTCTTCACCCTCCTGCCCTCTGGGAGGCGCTGCAGGAGCCACCAGACTAAGACCACCAGGTACCGGAACAGCTTCTTCCCTGCAGCTGTCAGAGTCCTGAACTCTGCCTCCTGACATCTGACCCACGTTAAACACATGGACTGGACATACACACACCCACAACCACCTACACACACAATGGACAACTGTACCCTCATACACACAATAATAACATGGACTGAACCACCACTCACAACCATTAGCACTTTATATAGCCTCTGTAGAAATTATCCACATATCTCACTTATCTTAACTGCACTACTGTATAATTCTGTGTAAATAATCATTCTGTACAATACAATAATTTTTAATTCTACAACTGTTTATAACCTGCATAGTTCACATTTCTGTATAGCTGTATATCTCATATTTCTGTATAGTTTTTTAATTTCATATTCTGTATAGTTTTTCATATTTATATCCTGTTCGTAGCCTGTACATAGCTTGTACTCACTACAGCCTGTACATACTTATAGTTATAGCATATTCATAACATACTTCATACCGTGTACATTATAACATACTATAATAGACCCATTTCTGTAATATATATATATATATATGTAATATATAATATCGATATTATTGCTAATATATATTGTAATATATCTATATCATGGCTAAAGCACTTCTGGATGGATGCAAACTGCATTTCGTTGCCTTGTACCTGTGACATGTGCAATGACAATAAAGTTGAATTCTATTCTATTCTATTCTATTAATTTTAATTTTTCTACTGCCTTAGCTCCCCCACTTCTCTTCCTGTTTTAGAAGGGTTTCCCTTCTGTCAGAGAAGCCACATACACATTTGAAATTATTCTGAGTTGTGATCTTTTTTTTCCCCTACACTGTGTCACTACACTGCAATCTTAGGCTACGTCCACACTAGCCCGGATAAATTTGAAAACGGTGTTTTCGTCTGAAAACGCTCTGCGTTCACACTCTTTTTTAGTCGTTTTCACAGAGTTGTGCATCCACATTGAAACGGCCAAAAACGCTTACGCTCCAGTACTGCGCATGCGTGAAACGCAAGACGTTTCAACCTGCCTCATTTCTGTCTGCCGTTTGTTTACTTTCCGGTCTTTGAAACTTTGCGGCAAAATGTCGAGGAAAAGCACCGAGTTTTTTAAACGGACTAACAATGAGGTGGAGTTGTTGCTGCGAGTAACACAAAAGTACAAAATGGCAAAAGCGAGTGAGAATTAGAGAATTTGAAGAATAGCTATCTGAAGCATGTACAAACTGATATTAATCTTTAATAGGGCTGTCAAAATTGAGAGCAAACAAAACAACTGCTTTATAATGGGTCACATGACTGCATTAGATGACTAAAATGTGTTATCATTTTCAGAAAGGCTCCGGGTTTGCTGTCCACACAGCCCAGGATTCAAGGAGGCTTTCCGTAAAAAGGGAAAGACCATCTCTGAATCGAAGAGGAGGCATAAGGGTACATCTTTCAACATCTTACAGTGCTGTGATTGCAGCCATTTCCCAAGTCTGTGAATGGTACTGATCAATTGTCTTTGATCAGTGGTTGTTGATCAATGTCATGAACATTTGCATATTAATGAGCAAGAAATTGACCTCACAATTCATTGTTGGCCCATGGTGCTAGTTTCAGACATTATGCAGATGTACTGTTTATAAGGTTGAGGAAAACTGCATTTAGCTGAGACTAAAGAGGTCATTTGGATAAGTGAAGAAACTTGAAAACTCTACATCCAAATGAACATAATCAACTTTTTGGGAGTCCTCCATGAAGTTTTCCATCCCTGAGCGAGTGAGTGAGAAGAGAGTGGCGAGCAACCCACCATGCAGCTCGGTTAGGCTCGTCTGTCCATTGGTAAGACACAGGTACCTAACTTCTAGTGAGTGTTTCTACTGTGGAATGAGATGACGTTCTGTCGAACTGCCTCGTGTGCCAGAAGGTTAAGCCCAGCAGTAACTTTAGAGATACTGGCGGGCACAATAAATGATGACATATGTAAAATGTAAGAAGTGCAAGTTTCATGTCCAATCTGTTTTCCTTTGTGGGTTTCATGAATAAGAAGAGTCAATTAAGGGCAGAGCCAGCCAAGGTCCAACCATTGGTTGAGTGAGTTCCTCCCAAAAGCAAACAATTTCAACACTTTTTGGGCTTTGCTCCTTTTTACCAACGACTTATTATTGGTGAGTATTTGGATTTTTGCAAGATTGCCTTGCTGTTCACCCACTTAGCTCCTCAAGGTTGCCTTTCACTGGGATAACTCGTGTTGACAAAGCTTCGACGCCCTGAAACAACGTTTCGCTCCTACTATGATCCTGGTTCATCCTGAGGAACCATCCTGGGCTCTCATTTTTTACTCATTTTAGCTTTACCATAACCCAGGGGTGGGCAACTCCAGGCCTCGAGGGACAGTGTCCTGCAGGTTTTAGATGTGTCCTTGATCCAACACAGCTGATTCAAATGGCTAAATTACCTCCTCAACATGTCTTGAAGTTCTCCAGAGAGGTAATGAACTAATCATTTGATTCAGGTGTGTCCTGCCGGTGTCCTGCAGGTTTTAGATAGCAGGTTTTATAGGTTTTAATAACCTATAAACCAGGTTCTCTCAATGTGAAGCCTAATACTTTGTCTTGAAAATTCTCTTCCGATGAGTCTGTGAAGGAGGAGACCATTTTGCTTCCCTCATGTGTAATCCGATCCCTCACCTGGGAGATTAAGGCTACGTTCACACTGCAGGCGAAAGCGCATCAAATCCAATTTTTTTGACCCTATGCGACCCATATCCAATCATGGTATGACAGTGTGAACGGATATTTTCAAATCCAATCTGGGTCACTTTCGTATGTGGTACTGAATCCGATACATATCCGATGTTTTCGAAAGCGACTGCTGTTTGAACGGTCATGTCGCATTAAATCCGTCTTTTACGTCACTGACACAAGACAGATGCCAATTATCAGCGCCGGAGAAGACATCGTGAACGCTTCCTAGATGTTAGTGAAACTGTTGGGAAGACAACGTTGGAGAAACGTGAACATTTTATTTGTACTGTATAATCTGCAGATTCTGACAGAAATCTGCAACGATCCTTTGAAGCACCGCTCCTCTCTAAAACAGCAATAAGGATAATTATTAGGTTATTTACATTATTATGTAAATAACAAAATAACTTAAAGCAAAAATTGGGAAACGTAAAGTCCGAAGTCTTTATATTAAGGGCCATCAGTCAAACAATATTGTTTGCTCTGGGTCTAAACAGAGCGCGTTGTGTGTGACGTCTTCTTTTGCGCATGCGGGCCGCTTTGAGCGTTCACACTAGAGCATGTTTGCTGTCGCATTTTATTTGTAGTGTGAACAAGAAGACAAAAAAATCGGATTTGATCAAAAAATCGGAATTGAGCATTAAGATCTGCAGTGTGAACGTAGCCTAAGTCACTCATCCGGGATGTCCAGCAAGCAGAGCCAGACTAGGAAATGGACCACCTAACTGCACCCCCCACCCCCACCCCCCACTCAATGTGCAATATCACTGATCACACTGCACCTCTCAATGCACCTGCTAGTTAGATGGCATGTATGTGTATGTATATAGATGTAAGCGTGTATGTGGAAATATGTGTGTGTATGTATGTACGGATGCATGTATGTATATATACATATGTGTATGTATGTGCATGTATGTTTGCAGGTGTATGTATAACTTGTACATATCTTTCTTGTGTAAATGTAAATTTGTCTGTTATTGTGTAAATATTTACGCTATTGTGTACTCCACACACGGAGAGATGCCAAACTGCCTTTCACTGTTCTTGTAACAGTGACAATAAAAAGCTATTCTATTCTATTCTAACTATCTAACTTATCTGCCATTAAAGGTGAGGTTTTCAGTACTCTTGTGGACTGCAGATGATCCAGTTCCCCTTGATCAGTCTCTGTCTGCCTCTGGCTCCTGGGAGCCATTATTTTGGATTCCAACCCTTATTTTCAAGTACATTTTGTCACACACACACATACACACTCCCCACTTGTCACTCTCTCCATCTCTCTCTCACACACATTAACATGAACGCACGCACACCACATAAAGATTGTTGATTTATGTACTGTCCATTTTCACATTTTTGTGTTCCAGGTGCTGCATATTTTTTTTTTTTAAAAGAAGTTTTGAAGTGTTTTTTCATTACCTCTGGTAATCGTCTCATTGAGTGTCTGTCGGTCATCTTGCAGCTCTACGCTGGAGGCATTTCCCCCTGACAGAAAAAAGTACATTCAATTCAATTTTATTTATATAGCACCAAATCACAGCACAACAGTCACCTCAATGGACTTTAAATAATGACCCTATAATAATATAGAGAAAACCCCAACAATCAGGTGACCGCCTGTGAGCAAACACTTGGCAACATTGGTAAGGAAAAACTCTCTTGTAACAGGAAGAAACCTCTGGCAGAACCAGGCTCAGGATGGGGGAGCCATCTGTGACAACTGGTTAGGGGTGAGGGGGGGGAAGATGAGACAAAAGACAAACTGCATTTCTTCTACAGAGTAGAAGAACCCCCCTGAGCCCTGACCGTGGCTCAGGCGGTTGGGAAGCGCACCTGCGCACCGGTTCGATCCCCGGCCTTTCTGTCCTGGCCTTTCTGTCCTGGTCGTTGTGTCCTTGGGCAAGACACTTTACCCTACCGCCTACTGGTGTTGGCCAGAGGGGCCGATGGCGCGATATGGCAGCCTCGCCTATGTCAGTCTGCCCCAGGACAGCTGTGGCTACAACCGTAGCTTGCCTCCACCAGTGTATGAATGTGAGCGTGAATGAATAATGGCGTTGTAAAGCGCTTTGGGTGCCTTGAAAAGTGCTATATAAATCCAATCCATTATTATTATTATTATATAAACAGATAGTGATGAAAAAAGGGAGGGTAAAGAAAGAAAACACTCATAGACACCCTGTCAAGATCAGGTGACCCTGAATCCTTCACATCATTTTGCTGCAATGGGCCTATGCTGTTGGGGATTTCACATGACACACTAAATTTAGAGATATTCTGCAAATTCAAGAAAGCAGTCCTACATATTTGTTTTATATGTGCACTTAAGAACATATCCTTCAATCAGCCCAGCCGCAGCACGAGGATCTGCTACAGTACTTTGCCCACACACAGGTTGAATGTAGACTATAATAGCAAATTAGCTAGCTACTTTATAAGTACAGAGTTGTTTTTGTGAGACACTGAATCAACCTAGGGACAGTCTACCTCAGCATTATGTGTAGAAAAAAAACAAACAAACAAAAAAACTGCCATATACATTTAATGTTTAGTCTGATTATCTCATAAAGATTTGCTGTAGTATGATATAATGATTTGATAAGGGACTAGTTGTGTTTTGACAAATGCATACAATTAAAACATTCTCGAGCAATTTTTAGCTGTTCCTCTCACAGATTTCATTCTTATTACAAGCAAAAACACTCAGTGTAAGTGTTTTTTATTTTCAAGTGTAATATGACATTTAACATGTGTAGCTTTTCTGTCTTATTTTATCTTCATGAGATAAAAATTTATAGGTGTATCAATGCTCAATAATCAGTATTATTGACAGTAATAAAGGTCCCGATGCTTGGTTGGGATAAAAGATTTTTTATGAAGGAAAGGAAACATTCCTTTTTTCAGCGAATGATCACTTCAGTGAGAAATGAAAATATGATGGGACAGGATGAAAACTAATTTCAGTGTGCCAAACATTTAATTTCAGTTTTGTCCTATTTATAATTGCTGCCTTGGTGATGAAGATATTTTTCATGATTTTTTAGATGCATGAAACAACATAGTAAGATCATGTTGGGCACCAAGTATTTAAAATGCAGTTTTGATAGTGCTTTTGAAGAATGTAGTTTAGTGCAAACGTTTTGAATAATTTTGATATCATAACCTACGCCTGAGGAAAAACATAACCCAGAGAGAATCAACTTTTGATAGTTTGGGGGCGGAGCCCAAAGGAGGACGGGGTACTGATGTTATTGGTCACTTTGAAAGATACTTCAGGCTACATCATTAAACTGAGTTACACTGCAGCAGCGTTGTCTTAAACCGTATTTGTTAACAATTTGGATAAAAAGATTGCCGAATTAATAATTAACAATTATTGTTTGCTGTGTAACAGTGGAAATACTGACAACAGTCACTGGATTACATTACTGCTGAAGAAACTGTTTAAATCTGAGGATTCTAAGGCAAGTTCTGAAGCCTCTGCACTGCTGTCCCTGTATTATATAGTTTTTGTGATTTAAAAAATAAAACATTTAAACAGCAAAATTTAAACCTGCCAACAAAAAGTTGCTCAGTCTGCAGCAAGGACATGTTACAGCACATACTGTTATGTTTTTGCTCGCAAATTATTGTTATATTCCCCTAAAAAGCTCCAGGGGATGAGGGAAAGTAACAAAAGGTTTACAGGTTGAAAAAAGGAGACAGGGAGGTAAAATGGTTAAATTAACAGGTTTTATTAATGTTTCTATTAATAAAAGAAAGAAAACAACAAAACTCAGGAATTGATCAATAAACTGAAAATAAGCCAAAAAAGGGTCGGTACCCAAACACACTCCTCTCTGCAGAGAAGGCGCAATTAACCACCATACACACCGCTCACTAGCTGCAACCCAACAAGGCTTTCTGGCACTACAGCTCACCTTTCTCTGGCCTTAAGTGTTCTTAATTGCTGATGGGAGTCAGCTGTACAAAAAAAGCTGGCTCCTAAGGCAGGAGATATGGCAGGACACACCCACACAAGGTCAATTTCAGGAGGAGGCCCTGCTAGGGCCATAACAGTTATGAAATAAAAATAATTCCATGTAAATGCACTTGAATTCTCTGCACATCATTTATGATCAATATAAAGAAATGGAGTTAGGATGGTCATCCATTCTTAACTTTAAAAAATGCAAGAAAGAAAGATCATTCCCCTCTGACCACTGCACAATTTCCTGAACACTTTTTTTTTTCTCCTGAACACTTCTTAATAGAAATTAAGCATAATTTAATCTGTCTGTAGTTGTCATTAGGAATTAGTATTTGGATGTCCAATCATCCACAGCCGATTTAGAGGGTTGTAGAAACCACAATTTTGTAGGCAGGAAACGGATATTGCTTTTTATATACAAAGTGTATAATACTAAATATTTACAAATATCAAAATCAGGTAAATGGCTATTAGAAATTAAATCTTGGACACAAAACACACACACACACACTACAAAAATTTGCAGGTACATTGATGACCAATCTAAATAAACTTTTCTAGAGCAAGAACGTTTCTTTTATTATATCCAAAACTTGTAATGCTCCGCTTTCTGGTTTCTCCTTATCTTTCATTTTTACAATTTAATTGTAAAAATGAACATTACATTACATTTCTGAAATACACATATTTGTATTGTGTTGGAAGCAGAGCAAGATTTTATAATTCAATTTATAATCCCTTGTGCCCACAAGAGATGTACCCTGAGTGAAGGCAGCACATAATATACATGTTGCAATCATCCTTTCTTCTTAACCAGAAAAAAAGCCTTAAATGGTAAAGCAGCAGAAATTATAACCTGTATGAATTTTTAAAAATTCAAAAATTAAATGCACTTACCCATGAAGAAGAGCAGGAAGAAGAAACCTGTAATCATTGTGGCTTTGAAAGATCAGTGAGGATCATCGCCCTCTCTGTGGGCAGGAGAGGATTCCTGCTCTATTAATGTAATGCCCTAGAAGAGGGCAGGGCAAATATAAAGACCAATCGTGGTTTTATCCCAATATCAATCCTAAGACCAGTGTCTTAGGCAATAGACAGAGCAATTAAACTGAGTGAAAATTTTAAATGCTACAGTTAAAAATCTTGTGACCAGCATTGCATCATGTATCACACATTCATAAGTGTCACAGTGGGGCCAAAAGTCTGACAAATCACAGGTTTGAAAATATAATATGAAGACAATTTTGTATAAAAACAAAAGTTAAATCATAAAATTTGGTTTGTCACAATTTATATACAGATGAGACCAAAATTGTTAGTCCCTATTTTAAAAAAGCAAAACAAAACAAAAAAACAGGGTCAGTATTACTAGCCCCCTGAAAAAGTGGCAAACCACTGCTGTGCAATTATGTGCTTTAACTTCGTAATGCTCAAAGCTTGTAAAATCAAGTTAAAACTGAGGATTATCTTCCAGTTTACAATTAGTATTAAACAGCAAAAAAAAGTTTTGAGAATGCATCAAGCTGACAACAAAAGAAATCCGTTTAGAAATAACTATTGATGCTCACAAAGCAGGAGATGGATATATAAAGTTACACAGGATTTCCAAGTGTCAAGAACTGGAGTGAGAAGAATCATCAAGAAATTCAAAGAGAGGCACACAGTACAGAACAAGCCTGGCAAAGGTAGGAAGTCAAAATATTTTAAAGACTGGAAAGAAAACTAGTGACTAAACCAACTTGGGAACTGTAGTGTCAAAGAAGACGATCACTAAACCCCGCACAGCAACCGCCTGCAAGGTTGCAGAATTAAAAAAAACAAAACACCACACACACAAACACACACTACTGCAGAAGAGAGAACTTCAAACCAGGCTGAATTATGCTAAGGACAGCCTTAATATTATGCATACTGGAAGCATGTGCTTTGGGCAGATAAGATGAAACTAGAGGTCTTTGAAAATACTAAACTACTACAGGGGACGGTGGAAGTTTAGTGATGCAATAAAATACATAAAATGTGAATGTATTTTTATTATTAATATTATTGTTTCAAAAGTGATATGACAGATAGCAAGCTTAAGCAACAAACAGACACTGGCTTCTTGCATTTTATAAGAAGTAACTTGATATAAAAAACAGGTTTCTTGGAAGAATCCAAACATATGATACATTAAGATGCTGAAGCATTTGACCATCCACAAATACAAGGCTCATGTTCATTCTTTGTTTTAGATGTTGATGTAAAACAACTCGAAAACAACACAATATGTATCTGGGAAATTAAAATGTAAAAGTATTTGAATTCACAACAACCACTCAAGGCTGATGTTCATGCTGTGTGTTTGAGATATTTATGTAAAGCGAATTGAAAACAGCAGTAATTGCAGTATATAGATGTTCATAATGTATCTGGGAAATCATTTCTTCACTGGCTCGGGTAAAATCAGGATGTGGGTAAATGCTTTTACTAGTTTGCGTCTTTATTTTCAGCATATTAAGATTTTAGAAGTGGTGTGAGAGACCACAACAAGTGCTCCATCAGCATAGGGAGTGACTGGAAAAGCTGAGAAAGTTACTGACAGTGTAGGTTTTCAGTTATCCGGGTCATGGTCGTCTAAGAAGCTTGGAGATATATTTCCTGAAGATGTTTCACACTTTATCTAAGAGGCTTCTTCAGATTTTAAAACTGGAAAAGTTTATATTATTGACATAAATGTTTTTGTCATTCTCATCAGAGATTTACTGATAAAACTCAATTGTCTTCTACTGGTAATTTTCATGTTCAAGCATGTATTGACACCAGGACATAAATGCATGTACTTTAGTGTCAGAGTCAGCTTTATGCAGCTTAGGGTTCAATTCTCTTATAAGGACAAAAACAAAACAAAAGAAACTAATATAAATTGCTCCTTTTTTGTGGACATTATCACTAAGGCTACGTCCACACTAGGGATGGGTATCGTTTAGGTTTTATCCGATACTAGTACCAAACCGGTACTTTTGAAACGGTGCCGGTGCTTAAACGGTGCTCGAACCAGTGCTTAAAGAATGGAGAACACACACTTTGTCCAAAAACCTCTCATGTTTAACTGTTTTTTTGAAAAAAGATAACAATGTTAGCCTTTTCTGCAGCTATAGGGGATATATGGTGTCACTCTTGGGTGGAAGCAGTGCTTAATCAATGGAAAAAACACCAACTTTGTCCAAAAACCTCTCATGTTTAGCGGTTTCCCACTTTTTCTTTGGTCATTTTAGCCTTTTTGGCCAGGGTGAAGGGAGTATCTGCCATCAAACAAGAAGACAGCTGCATGTAACTATGATGGTGTTTGCTAGTTCACCTTACATGCATTAATTTAATAACGTGGTTAGCCTACTCAACGTAAATTACACACGAACAACATTAAGCTACTCACGCAGAGAAGAACGGCTGCTGCTGCCATCATCATGCCGTCATCATTTCTGCTACGCTGGCAGGGCTAGGGGCCAGGACTCTACTCTTCGGGTTTTTGGGGGATGTTGCTAACTCCGGGTCCGATAACAGGCAACCCACCCACAGTAGATGTGCTTGGTGTGAGGTCTCGCAGCAAGCTATCAAATATGGGGCATTTCTCGGCTTTTAACAAAATGCTATACGTCGCTAGGTGTTTCATCAGATTAGAGGAGTTACCTCCTTTGCACAGTACCACCTTAAAGCACTTATTGCAGGCTGCTGAGTTTGCATTTTTGCTGTGAAGTACAGCCAGACTTTTGACCGTTTTGCCTTGGGCATTTTTAATCTTTAGCTCTGCTCTAAAAGAACATACGTACCTGGGCCCGCCTACTACGCTTGCAAAGGTACAATGATTGGCTAGAATCCAAAGTGTATGACATCTCAGGAAAAAAAAGCACCGAAATAAAGCACCGAAATAAAGCACCGAAATGTGCGCTGCTTTTCGGTCTGGTTACTACCGTTTATGTCAGAACCGATACCCGTACCCATCCCTAGTCCAGACACACAGTAGCGGTTTTTGATACGGGCGACACGGGCGGTTGCCCGGGGCGGCATCGTGGTGGGGGGCGGCATCGTGGTGGGGGGCAGCATCACGGGCATCGGCAAAAAAAAAAAAAAAAAAAAAATTGCTCGTACTCATGCTGCCCCGACATGATGCCAGCGCATTTTGGGAATGTCGTAGGCACCGATCAGTTTTCTATCGCCCATTTGCTGGGAGTAAGGGCGCCCTCCGTTTGCGAGGTGCGCCTGCTGCTTGCGGCAAAGGGAGGAGAGGGCGGGGCAGCGGGGGATTCTCTGGCTGGCTGGAGCAGCATCTAATAACCAACTCACAAAATAAAACAAAATAAAAACAAACCAACAAACACGAAAACACCAGACATTATGATACAGACTTGTAACTTTTTTCGAAATTCAATACTCGAAAAGTGAGCGCGAGAGCCCTCGGTGCGCCTGCTCGCTGCTGAAGTCAAAGTAAACTTTATTGTCATCTCCGCTACATACAGTCCAGTATATAGAGAGACGAGACGACGAGGCTGCAGTTACTGCAGTGCAAGTAAACAAACAATATAGTAAGAAAATAAATGTCACGGGTTGCTTAGAGGATCGACTCGCAGGACTCCTGGGTGGCGTTCAAACAGAGATTGTTTATTACAGATCTTCACCAAGTGTATGTACAGACAGTGCGGGGTTAGTGCTATATACAAGACGTGACGGGCAGGGGTCCAGGGCTCCAGGAAAAATGGGGAAATCACACACGCGCTCAAAACAGCCTCTCTCCTCTCCGCTAGTGACCTGTCACTCCTTCCACACTCCACACGGGGAAACACGGGAACCGGTCCGGGGAATCTAGGAACAAAGGAACACGTTAAGTCTCTGAGACAGAGCCACGGGAAACTTGAGCTGGGTGTGTACTGACAGAAGCCTTCACAACAATCCAGCGTTGAACAGCTGATCTCCTCCTTCTGATATACCAGCTGGTCTGATGAGGCCCAGGTGTGCCCAATCCGGGAAGGCGTGGACCGAGGGCGTGAACCCGCCATGAGTTCCGCCCCGGCAAAACAGGGGAGAGAAGGGGAGAGAGAGAGGAAAAAGAGGAGAGAAGGGGGGCTAGGAGTGGAGAGATGCTGATCAGCGCCTTGCCGATCCCGCAGGTCGTGACAATAAATATACACTTTAGGACCAGGGGTAAAGGGATCAACAACAATTTAAAATTTATAATTTACAATTTGATGATTTAAAGTCTCACACACAACCCGTCGAAAGGGGAGGAGAGCCCTGCTGCTTCCAAATAGAGCACATTTCATTCATAATGTTGTAAATCCAAAACCATTATGTATTCATGATCTGAATCATGGGTTGTGTGAAATCCCAGAAATAAACCCTGGACAAAGTCAATCTGTGAAATAAGGTGTAGGTCTATTAGGTTATGTTGTGGTGATCCTCGAGTTGGGGGATGGGTGTTCATACTGTTAGGAAATCAGTTTTACCCCGGTTCTTTGATTCGTCGAGGGATCCAGAAAACGGCACCGGAACTCAGTAGTTATTTTTACAAAATCTTTATTCATCTTTATTCATCTTCATTTAAGCATGCACTTCTAGAAGGGAAGACGAGGCCGGTGTCCCTCTGCAACAATCTTCACCCCTTTGTTAGTTCCACCCAGCTTTATAGCAGCGACCCCATCATAAATCCCCCATGGTGTGCTCCAAACTCTGTCTCTGTGTGTATGCACGAGCACGTGAGTGCCTGTGTGTGCGCATACCCGCGTGTCTATGTGAGTGCTCGTGAGTGACTGTGTGTGCACGAGAGTGAATGTATGTGCGTACCTGTGTGTATGTGTGAGTGCACGTGAGTGAGTGTGCATGTGGATGTGTGAGTGTATCAGTTAAAACACTGTGAGTGTATGTCTCTTCCTAGGGGCCATAAATACCGTCTCCCCTCCAGACCACAGTTACCAAGTTAAATGTTGAGACCCCCACACAGGTATCCTCTGGGGAATTTCCACTCAGGATAAACTCCTCTTTGTCTCACAGTTCAACTGGGGAGGGTCTCCTAAGATCTACTCCTAAGTTCATGACACAGTCAGGCCTTTATTTATATCCAGGGCAGTGTCAGTGTCTCTACCATAATTCTACATTCTATCTTAACACATTTCTAAACTCTAAAACAAACTAAACATTCCTACATGTCTAAACTCTAAAATAAGCTAAACATTCCTACAAATCCCCCTTTTTATCTGCCCTATGGCAGATAAAACTACACTAAATCTTTTACCATAATGTTTTCATACTGTGACTCCCCATTTCCCAAAAGTGGTCTCCTGGTGTTGGACTTTGTATCAGATTCTCCCACAGCACGATTTATGAGTCTTACGAACAAAGCTCTGATACAAGGCACACAACAACACCCATACGTCGCTAATACTGCAGTAAAAACAGACAAAGAAACCATAATTGACATAATGAAACCTTTCCATTGCCCAAAGACAGAAATCATCCACGCTTCCAGCAGGTTATCCAATCCTGAATGCTCATACATTGTGATGGACAACGTCTTTAGGCTCTCCAGAGTTCGAGTCACAGAGCTGCCTGGAGCTGTGTTATTTAAAATAAAAGTACATTATTTTAAATTTGTACTGCCATTAAAGATGTTGGACCCAACTATTCAGCAAGTCCTTCAACTGCGTCCCTGGTAAAGTTCGCCAGTCTCATTACATTATAGTGCACATAATTGATACAATCCACATTCTTATTTGGAGTTACTGGAAAGAATGCAGAAATTATGGGAAGCTTTTCAAATCCTTCAGCAATTTGGTCTGCTACCTTAAATTCATTTAGGCGCACCCCTAGGAACCCCAATAGCATCTATATATATTGGTGATCCTATTGTAAGGTCAAACGATCCTGGTGACCGTTTGGCCAACACATGACGTCTCCGCCTGGCTGTCAGTTGAGCGGTGCCGGGCTTAGCCAGCCGCACCCCCTTTTTTCCTACTAAAACGAGAGGTGCACCTAAACGTACCATGGTACAGAGACCAAAAGTCCCACTAGAAATTCTAACATACAATCTGTAATAATAATACGAACCAGCACGTGCCCACAGGCCTATTTCAGTGCCGGTGTCTCTTGATAGCTTTCCTCTGGCCAGGTACGTCACAGTGCACCAATCGGCATCAATCTCCCCGGCCTCATGCTCATGTCTGTCAGGGAAAAACACAGTAAAGTTAAAACATGTGTAGTTGGCTCTTCTCAGTGTGAAAAGACCAAGTACAGTATCATTACCTATTGGTGAAAACAAACTTGCTAATGTAGTACAATTACCTTCAGAAACCGCTTCTCTAGTGAGTCTGAGCATGCACTCAAATCCCCACTGGTCTTCGGGATGTAAAGGAGCCGGTTCTGTGAAAAGATGTGGGCGGGCAGCTGCGCACACCACACAATCTGAAACATTCTGTTCTCTAGCATTTTGTATGAGCCAATCTAGCCATACATTGCTCTCACGATAGTCAGTGGCCATTGAAATGAACTCTTTAGGTTGAGTCTCATATAATCTACCTCGAGTATTTGTGGGCCCGATTCTGAAAGTGACAATGGTGGGGGAAGTGTTAATACAATTATTTCAGCCACATCAGGTGCAAAATCTCTAAAATTAATTTTAACCAGACCGTATGGGTTCTTCCCTGAGACGGCTACTCCTATGAATAAGTACACCATGGATCGAGCGGGCCCAGACATCATATCCCCGCCATGAACGGTTTAAGCCTTTACATTTAATGACAGCACAAAGATCAAATGTATACGAAGCTGTGGACCCTTTAACGTTGTCCAACTCTATACCGCCATAATAATCAAAACACTCATCTGATTTACCTGTTTCCCTACGTTTGGTTCGCTTCGCCGTGGCCTGTGATGGTGGAGTCGCCAGAGTGGATTCGGGTCTGTCTCTGGGCAATTCACTTATAAAAAAATCACAGTTACAATAACAACAGTTATCACACCTAACACTACCGTTTCTCTCCAATTTCCCCTTAACCAGCCAAGAGGAGTTGACATGATATAAATGCAGATGAAAGACTTGTCTGTTTACATCTTTTCCCACACAGAAGGCTTCTCTGCAGAGCATCAAATCATTTGTGCTGTTCACAGAATCACAATTCCATCGCTGGACTTCCTCTGCGCTGTCACTTTTGGAGCTTGGCACGCTCTCTCCATCCCTCGATTCTCACGTTCCAACGCTGCTGAAGATTTTAAGGCAGAGCACGTCGTACACCTTAGCTGTCTTCCTCAACGTCAACGTCGACACTCTTTCATTTCATTTAAAATTTTGCTGTGGAGAGTCTCCTCATGACGATCTCCTGTGCGATGTCTGCTGTGCTGAAGGTGATCTCTGATCCTCCTGAAGACTCTCTCCTGGCCTCAGCTCCCATCTTGTAGACGATCTCCTCAGTCACTCCTTCTCGTCATGGCACCTCACGACATCTACAGATTTAAAAATAACACTCCTCTCCCCACATGGCTTTCGCCATGTGTCAACTTCCCAATGAGACATGTACAAGAATGTTGCGCCGTCTCTCTAAAACAATCTCCAGGGTTTCCCACTTGGAGCAGCCATACTCCAACCTGTAACCCTGTGTAAAAACATCAGTCATCAATTAAATGTTTAGCTTGTTTAACTCCCAGCTCCACCTGGAGCCTGTATCCTGGAAGACAAACCTGTTAAATCAAACTTCACATTTTCAACCGACTATAGATCATAAGAATAATATAGTATTCAGCATAAAAGGCAAGTATCATGTGCAGGTTTTCGCCAATCATTAAATCACTCTTATTGCCATAATTTGTCCCAAATCATGAATCATCCCAATTTAGTCCACAATGTAATCGGCGACTTTCCTTAAGCAATGTCACTCCACTCATTTTATTACTATGAGCTCAGTAGTGGCCAGCTAATGAGCCCATATTCAACTATTCCATAAACACTGCATCTCTTATTTGTTTTCTCATGTCACTTGTCTGTTTTTCTGCTGAATCCTCTACATGCACTCTTAGAAAAACAAACATTAACAACACAGATGGACAATCCTGGTGGTCAGACGCAGGTCGACAGGTTCCAGAGGTGCTGTAAAAGGTCATAAAGTTAAGCCTGCTGAAAAGGAATGACACTGGTTTCAACACAGGATGTGTTTCACACTATTTTCACTTCTCCCCTGTAATATTCAACATTTTCCCAAGAACACAGTGTAATAGCATAATCAACATATAGCCTGTAAACACAGTTCCCTTCACTCATAAACCCAGTAATCCTGTAGTAAAAGAACATTAACCATTAGTGTGTCCTGCTGTAACTCACATAATCAAACACATGATTAACTCTCTGCTGTGGAAAAGAAATGTAAATGTTAACGCTGCGCACAAGCCCATGAATAACACCCCTGATAGATTCACAAACACAGAAAGTGGCATTTCACAGGTTAAATCATCACGGAACCTATATTGCTGTCATCTTCCTGCTCCCGTCAAAGAAACCACACATAACTTCATCCACCCTTTTGTCCTGTCTAGGTGGAGGTTAACCTTGAGTAGTGGTCAAGTCTTGTCAGCTATTGTCAGCTTTTACCAGTCAGTCAGTTTTTTTTTTCTCTCACTCATTCATTCATTCATTCTTTCTTTGCTGGAAGTGGAAATTATCATCGCACTTTCATTTCCACCCACAGCAAAATGACGTCATTTCAAAAAGAAAAAGAAGAACTTTTAGATCGGATTATCTCGCTGAATCCTTTTTGGGCAGGGACTCTCATTTTTTAATTGTCCCAAATAAGCGGCTTTCTCCAGAGCCCATTGTAATTTTGGAGAAACTCACTTGCAACGGTTTTCTCGACGTGTCGTATAACGCTTTTAATTCCCGTCGTGCAGATCTGCTTAAAGAAAAGAAATTCACAAACACAAGTCAGTGCACTTGTTCAAAACAAAAATAAAATAAAATAACAAACAAAACTGTCAAACAAAACTATCAAACAAAACTCCCAGTGCACTGTCCAGAAACAAAATAAAAATAAAAATAACAGATCAAAATGAAAAACAAAATTAAATAAAAATACAGAAGCCCAGTCTTAGGACTTGTCCCAGAATATTCTTTTTCTAATGGGCGAAAACACACCAAATCTAAAACTTGGTGCCATGATAAAACCTTCCCCATACATCAGAAACAAAAACAAAACAAAACAAAAAACAAAAAAATCTGCTAATTTTATTCATTTAAACTCTGGCTGCAGGATTCTGTTCACGCGTGTTATCATGTTCCCCAAAATAATACTAATTCAGTTGTCTATATATCACTTCTCAACCCACTCAATAAACCAGACAGGATGATGGTAACAGTATTTCCTACTTAAAATTGTGTTTAATCCTAATGAGCTTCATTGCGTGTGTGTGTGTGTTAGTCGGGTTAATACATTTTCTATTTCTGTGTGTCCATTTATGTACCTTCCCCCTTTTTTCTGAAACAAAACTCTGATCACTCCAAATTTTGTTTCAGAAACATCTAAATGAAAACCGCTGTCATAGTCAGGCACAGCTAAACCCCAAGTGCTTGCAGGTTACCATTGGCAACCACGCTGTGTATCATTAACCCCTTCTACAAATATCCTCTGTTGATCTGTAACACTTTATGTATGATTTTGTATTCTCTGTAGTGCATGTCATGTGCATGTGTGGTGTTGTCTTTCCATTTTCTCTAACAGTACTCTCGCATACCTCAGTGCTTGTCTTCCTCCCCCTTTTGTGGTGGTCTGGACACTTTGTCAATCCTCCACTTCAAGGCAGTCGTTTGTCTCCCCGGATTCCTTAACCCAATTTGATTCCCCACACTAAAACAGCATTCCTCTTCTTTCACTCTGGTCCTCTCTCTCCGTTCTTCTCTCCCACTTTGCCGTCCAATCGCAGTCAGTTCTCTTCAGCTTTGTCCCGTGTTTACTCCCACTGTCTCTTTCATTGCCATCTTGCTCCAAACAAGGCAAGTGTCAAACTCCAACAATCTCCTCAAAAGTCCTTCACACACAGTGAAGTTGCAGCTTACTGGAAACGCATCTCCATTCATCCAATCAAGATGATGGATCTTCTCTTTCTGATGCCGTTTGCCCATAGTGCTGCTGGACCTCTCTGCTCAGGACTCTGGTATTGTCTCTTGGACTGCTGTCCACTGTTGATGTTCATGCTTGTGCTTCTGGTAGTACACTCTGTGTCTTCAGGGAGAGATTAGCTTCTTTGGAGCTTGCTTTTTCAGGAGGAGGACAGGAAGCTGCAAAAACAATTCAGCCAAGAAATTCTGGCTGGGTGTTTCCTTTTTTGTTTTAATTTCTAATGATCTTAGCCTATAATTTTCTTCCGACTGCTGCCGTGGAGAATTGATCCAGGTCTGTTCCCCACCTGTAATCGACAGACTGAGAGACTTTCATTATTCACTGTGACCGCACATGTTTTCATCACTCCTAAAGCAACACATCTCCGCTTATTTTGTTTTGAACTCTACTAACTTTAAACCCCAAAAATAAAATTCCTATTTGTTCTTAACCGCAAACACACAAAAAAATCTTCTTGATGTTGTTGTTAATTATTTTCACCCACAACACTCCAAATTATGTTTTCTTTTGTGTCCAGCAGGGGAAGAAGATGACATGTAGTGTCACTGCTTTCCCCAGTTGGAGACAATTTCTCACTCACACTTCCACACTTTTAATTTTTCTTTGTTCATCATTTTCTTTTTCTTAACCCTTTTTTTTTTTTTTTTTTACACCCACACATTAACCTGTTCACTCACTCCTCCAAGCTCATTTTCCTTTCACCCCAACAGTTCTCATACAATCAGCAAACAAATTCTCCATTCATCCTTGAGTACTTGGTCACCTTTAAATGTCACTGTTAATTTTATCAATTTATTTATCATTACTTTAACGCTAATCCACTGTTTAGTTTTTCTTTAGTTACTTTAGTTCATTTTCCTATTTGATCACTTTGATTTCTAACTATCTTATTCACAGAAATCAACAAATCTACTTTTCCTCCCTCTTTTGTCATCAAGGAATTCACCACCACTCACAGCCTGGTCACTCGCCCCCACCTTTCTTTCTCTCTCACTCACACACACATATTTTACTCCTCCTTTGTTCCACCTGTGAACCGCCCCTCGAGGCTGGCTCCACACACCTCATGCTTCTCGCAGTCCCATTCAAACTTTCTGCGAGACACCTTCTCTGCTGATACAGGACAACGCCCTGAGCAGCACAAAGAGCGGGTGCCGTCCGCTCTTATACACCTCAAGCTAACTAGGACAATTAGGCTCACGATCTTCCGATCACGCCACATTTGCCTCACAAATTATCCAAACTGCGCACGGACTGGATACCGCAGTTTCTCTTCCCCATAAAAAATAAACCAAATTAACCCCCATTGACTTCACAGTTTGCAACAATTCG